>NC_133131.1:67119097-67306801 GCF_048418815.1 Hemitrygon akajei
GTTGATTTGTTTGCTTATGTTTTGTAATGGGTATAGCATGATTTTCTCTGTTTACCAAACTTGACTTTGACTAGCTAAATTTCTCTGGTGTCAGAAAAACTGCAGCTGAACTTAAGCAAGACCCTTAACAATGTTGATGAGGAAAAGGATCTTGTGGTCCAAGTTCATACTGCCCTGAAAGTGGTTGTGCATGTTAATAGGATGGTTAAGAAGGCATATGGCATGTTTGCCTATATTAGTCGAAGCACTGAGTTCAAAAGTCTGGAAGTTATATTGCAGCTTTATAAAACTCTAGTTAGGCACATCTGGAGTATGTCAGAGTTCCAGTCACCCCATTATAGGAAAGGATGTTGAGGACTTGGAAAGAATGTTGGACTTGGACTACCAGGATGTTGCCTGGATTAGAAAACATATGCTATAACAAGAGGTTGGACAAACTTGGGTTGCTTTCTCCAGAGTGGCAGAGGCTGATGGGAGAGTTGGTAGAAGTTTATAAGATTATGAAAGGCATAGATAAAGCAGACAGTATCTTTTTCCCAGGGTGGAATTGTCTAATATTAGAGAACATGGGGGGGGGGGGGGGAATTTTAAAAGAGATGTGAGAGGCAAGTTTTTTACCCAATGCGCTGGTTGGGATGGTAGGATAGGCAGATTCATTAGGGAATTTTAGGAGATGTTTAGGTAGGCACGTGACTGTGAGGACAACGGAGTGATATGGACATTGTGTAGACATAAGTTCAATTAGCTTTTGATTACTAATTTATTTGGTTCATCACTACATTGTGAGCTTATTACTATGCTGAACTGTGCTATGTTCTATGTTCAAACAAATGTACAGACTATTTTGTGGAATAGTTAGTTGCCTTTCCACCATTACTTGTAGGCTAGGAGGAGAAGGAGTGCTTTCTTCCACTCTCCGTACTAATGTTTGCACCCTCCAATGATAAGTACACTCTCTTTTTGCTATTGGTAACCTTCCCCATTGCCCTTGCAATCTCCATGTCCTCTCAGCAGCCCACCACTGACAACCTTCCCTTGATCACCAACACTGTAGTTAGGCTTTATGAAGCACTTTAAAGAAACAAGAAATGGAGATGGAATTCCAGGGTATATCATCATCTTGTTGGCTGTTGGTGGTGGAATGATTAAAATTAGGAATTTGCATGATGTAGGAGTTTACAGAGTTTGAATGAATATAAATATATGATGGATGGGAAATAGAGGTACCACAGACCAGCTGAAAGCACACTGAATAGCTGGATAAAAAAATATATATACAAATGTGTGCATTACATCAGTACATGAGCTGTCACAGTTGGGGTCAGTTAATGAGGTAGTGATAGGGCCAATATTTAGACTGAATAGCATCATAGAGTCAAACAGGACACCTAGATTATGAGTCAATAGGATAAAACTGGATGCAGAAAATAAAAACAAAATGTTGGAAATACTAACAGACCAGGCCATGTATACAGAGAGAGAGAGAGAATTAATATTTCAAGTTGATTATCTATAATCAGGACATTTGGTCCAAAAAGATTGTGAATGAATTTGTTTAGCTTAGGTCATTTGCCAGGAAAGGAGATAGAAATTATTGGTCAGAAAAAGGAGCTTGTATGGGGAATCAAAGACATCAGTTCCCGTTTTTATTTGAAGAATATTTCTACTTTTTAAATAGCAGATGTGACAAATCAAAGAAAGTGAAGGGAAGAAAATCAGGTAGTGTGAGAGAGAAGTAAGAGTTATATTACATGAAGAATTTATGTTGCCAGGAGCGACTATGTAAATAAGAAATGGAAGGAGATCAAGCAAAGAACCTTGGAAGGCCTCTACACAGCATTTAATGTCAATAGTTTTTTAGATATTAAGGAATCCAAGAAACCTGGGTTGTTTGGCCAGAGTTAGCATGTAGTCTTAAAAACTTGATGGGATTATTCCACGTGCTCCAGTTTCCTCCCATGTCTCAAAGATATCCTGAAAAATTAATAAGCCATTGTAGGTTAATATTAAACAAAAATGAAGTGGATATAATGGGTTTTTGTGAGGGAGAATAAGTTATACAGGAGAAGGAAATAAGGAGAGGGGAAGTGGAACTAATGGCATTGATTTCCTGGAAGCCACAGTGCATATGATGGGCCAGATGGCCTCCTAGTGTGCAAATAAGGAAATACATGGGTTTGTGTTGGCAAATAATTTGTATTAAAATTCAACCATAATTATATTGAATAATGAAGCTGGCACAAGAAGTCAACCTACTCCTGCTTCTACATAGTTCTGATGAGTAAATCATTGCAATTGATTCTCTGGTTACAAATAGATAAGTGAAACTGCCCTAAACATTGGGACAATGGAGGAGAAGCATTTGGTGAAGACAGTTTGTTGACTATTTGAAGATTTGGGGTCAAGAAGATAAGGAAGGAGAGTTAATATGGCCATAGTCATATAAAATTCTATTCACAATGTTGAGACGGTGTAAGTGATTGCTCAACTTCTTCATCAGCCAACCAATTAGTGAGGATTTGTAACAATATCACTTCCGCACTGATCATTAACACACTTCAAGCTATGTGCTTAGCTCTGTTTTACTCCTGATACACTTATGATTGCATGGCAAAACACAGCTCCAATGCCACCTTCAAGTTTACCAACAACACCACAGTTGTTAGACAAATTGCAGGTGGTGGTGAGTCAGCATACAAGAGTGAAGTAGGGCACTTTGTTGAGTAGTGCCGCAACAACAGCCACTTCACAATGTTAGCAAAACTAAGGAGCTAACTTTGGACTTCAGGAGGGTGAACATGTGCCTGACTGTTTGGGGGTATCGGCAGTGGAGAGAGTCAGTAGCTTTAAATTCCTGGGCGTTAACATGTTGGATGATTTGTCCTTGACCCAGCACATGGATTCAATTTTAAGGAAGGTGTGCAGTCTCTTTATTTTCTTAAGAGATTAAAGAGGTTCAGCTTTGTCACCAAACATCTAACAAGTTTTTCCAGATGTACTGTTGAGAGTATCTTAACTGGTTGCATCATAGTCTGGTATGGCAATTTGAATGCTCAGGAACATAAAGACGCTGCAGAGATCAGTGGACTCTGCTCAATACATCATGGGCACGTCCCTCCCTGATGTTGGTACCATACACAAGAAGCACTGCCTTAAAAAGGCAACAACCATCATCAAAAATCCCCACTATCCAGGCATGCCATCTTTTCACAGCTACCATCGGGCAGGAAGTACAGGAGCCCGAAGCCTCACACCACCAAGTTCATGAATAGCTACTAACTAACAAAACCCTAATCACTACAGTTTAACAACATTTCGATCACTTTGCACTAAAATAGACATTTCATGTTGTTCTAATTGTATTCTTGTAAAAATTCTGTATTTTTAATTTATGTATTTCTTGTGATGCTATATGCCTGTGATACTGCTGTAAGTTTTTCATTGCACCTGTACATACATACTCTGATGTATATGACAATAAATTTGACTGACCTTGATGTGGGCTATTTTAATGTAGTTGGAGGATGGAATCATAATTGAAAGTAAGATATAGAATTGTAAGAAAGTTTAGGAACTATTTGGAAAGCAACAACAAGGTCAAAGTCTTTGGAGATGAAAGATATGTTGTTATGGGGACGCTTTTTGCAGAGACGAAAAGAATTTTCATAAATGGAGAATATAAAGAAGAGAAAACTATAACTACCATCAAATATCATAATAAGTAGATTGTTACCACAAATGTTTTAGTTTTCAGAGAGCAGTAGCTGGTATTCGTACCAATTACAGCTCATCTTACTCAGTGTTTATTCCTTGCCTTACTTCACCAGCATTTGCCTGTCAGCATCATTCCTCATTATTTAATCACTCCTGCCTACTATTCCGTCACCAAACTTTCCATTGTGCTCTGACAATAAAGGTTGACTGCTTTCCTGACCTAAGGAGCAATTTTGCAGTAAAGATAGAAATTTACTATTGCTTTTAATCCATCAGTATGGTGTTTGGTCAATTGAGGAGAAAGGTGTTTGAAGATCAAGACCTCAAACCAGGCACAAAACTCATGGTTTTCTAGGAATATTTTATTTATATATTCTGATTCTGACTAGACAGGGAGCGATTCGGGGATGTGCTTAAAGCACAGTATGTAGGCTAATATCGCTGTTCTTGCACTTCCTGATCTGAAGATTCTTTAAATCATTTGTAGCATTAAATCTAGGAATAGAGGATCACCTCTTTAGCTACTAATAGCTGCATCTTTTTTATCTTCAGGCTTATCATCAATCCATTAAAAGGAAAATAATTACTCTTTTTTACCCCTTACTGTATCCAATATGATATCCGGAAATGCTTCAGTGAATTTAACAGTTATCTTGCCACACCTGCAGTCTGTGTTCCTTCACTGTTCTTCATTCAGGTCCAGAACTTATGAACAGAACGCTTGTGATACCTCTCAGAACTGTAGATCTAAAACTGTGTCAAGGGCATTGTCATGACACTCAGCCTAACTGATGAGAAACCTAAAAGTGATAACACCACAGCAAACTTATAAATGCAATGAAGAAAACTTCAGGTCTTCCAACTGTTTCCATAGTAGATGCCATCTCACTGGTTCTTCACTCAACCTTGGAATGTCTGGACAGCAAAGATGTGTACATCAGGATGCTCTTTATTGTCTACAGCAATGCATTCAATACCATCATCCACTCAAAACTAATCAATAATCTCCAAGACCATGACCTCAATACCTCCTTAGGCAACTGGATTCTCAATTTCCTCACTTTCAGATCCCAGTCAGTTTGGATTGGCAACATCTCGTCTACAATCTCCATCAGCACAGATGCACCACGGGCTGTGTGCTTAGCCCCCTGCTCGACTCTCTTTACACTTATGACTGTGTGGCTAAGCACAGCTCCAATGCCATGTACAAGTTTGCTGATGACACTACTGTTGTAGGGCAAGTCAAAGGTGGTGATGAATCGGCATGTGGGAGGAAGATTGAAAATCTGAGGGGTGCCATAACAACCTCTTTATCAATGTCAGCAAGACCAAGGAGCTGATTACTGATTTCAGGAGAAGGAAACCAGAGGTCCATGAGCCAGTCCTCATCACAGGATCAGAGGTGGAGAGAGTCAACAACTTTAAATTCCTCTCTGTTATTATTTCGGAGGACCTGTCCTGGATCCAGCATGTAAGTGCACTTATAAAGAAAGCACAGCAGCACCTCCACTTCCTTAGGAGTTTGCGAAGATTTGGGATGACATCAAAAACTAACAAACTTCTGTAGATATAGTGGAGGGTATATTGATTCACTGCATCACAGCCTGGTATGGAAACACCAATGCTCTTGAACAGAAAATCCTAGAAAAGTGGTGGATACAGCAGGTAAAGCCCTCCCCACCCTTGAGCCCATCTACATGAAATACCGTCACTGGAAAACAGTATCCATTATCAGGGACACCCACCACCAGGTTCAGGAACAATTATTATTCCTCAAACATCAGGCTCTTGAACCAAACAGGATAACTTCACTTGCCTCATCATTCCTACAACCCATGGACTCTCTTTCAATGACTCTTCATTTTGTGTTCTTGATATTTATTGCTTATTTGTTATTATTATTATTATTATTATTATTATTATCATAATCTTCATTTTATTTCTTTTTGTATTTGCAGTTTGTTATATTTTGCACACTGGTTGAACACCCAAGCTGGTCAGTCTTCCATTGATTCTGTTATCGTTATTATTCCATTATAAATTTCTTGAGTATATCCACAAGGAAATGAATCTGAGGGTGTAAATGGTGAGATTCATGTATTTTGATAATAAATTTAATTTGAACTTTGTTAACCTCATCTGGTCTGCAAGGAGTTTAAAATGTAGCCTTGTCTTATCCATTTAAATTGCAGTGGCATTAGGGGAAATCAGAAAATGGGAAGTCTTTTTATCAACTGTACCAATAATTCCCAATTAACATCCACAACATTTTTACTTTAGCTTGATTAGAACTCATGCTGAATTATATTTGGCCTACCTAATTAGCGAATGTCTTTTTTTACCTGAGAAAAGAATTGTGGTTGCAGAAAGTAAGGCATATTCTGTATCTGTCACATTCAGTTCCCCCATGCTTCTGTAGAAATCGAACAATGGTGTTATAAATTCTTCAGCTATACCTGGTTACATAAAGGAGCAACATTAATATTTCCAAATTCTCTTCAACACAAATACACACATGATTCATGATAATTTAAAGCATGATGGGATGCTCACAGAAGATTTAGATGGATAAAGGTGAATTAAAAGAAACCAAACAGAATAAACCAAGATGTCTAAATTGGAACTTAGGGCATCATAATGTCATAAATTTGCTTTTAACATGAAGTATGTACAGCATTATGAACTTTCCTTTCAAAAGCAATACATTAAAAATTGAATCAAACTTTAGAAGTCTTCAGTTTATTTAGAATTAGCCCATATGTCATGTCATTATTTTATTCAGATACTCGGTCAGAATTAATGAAAGTATTTTAAATAAATGAGATAAAGTGGAACTGTTTTTTTCCTTTGCTTTACCTATTGATCCTCCAGAACCATTCCAGAATCTAGTGATTCTTGAAAGTTCAAAAATTAAATATTAGTAAAACATCATGACTTCTGCAGTTCATTATTTTGTACATGTTTTTATTGAGTGGATAAGTAAGGACACTGGTATTAAATTACAGAGGCTTTTATTGCTCCTACTCCAGTCATGATGCTGGTAAATTTGCAATGGAGGAATGGGTAGCTGAGAAATCCAAGGACAGCACAAAGAGGAACTCTGCTGTAAAAGGGAAATGTAGTGATTCAAATTATATATATTTTCTCCATATTCTCTATGTTGCATAGTTAATGAGAGAATGATTCACATGTAGATGAGACCACAAGACATAAAACAAGGACATTCAGCCTTGTTCTGCATGCAGAGTTTGCTCTGCAATTCCATCATGGCTGATTTATTATCTCGCTCATACTTTATCATCTTTCTCATTCTTTATTCCCACTTTTTGCTTCCTGCCAGTCAGCCGATTTTCTAGTCATTCTGTAACACTATGGGTTTGTATCTTGTTAAGCAGCCTCACGTGCAGCACCTTGTCAAAGGCCTTCTGAAAGTCAAAATAAACAACATTCTCTGACTCTCCTTTAGATATCCTCCCTGTTATTTCCTCAAAGAATTCCAACTGATTTGTCAGGCAAGATTTCCCCTTAAGAAAACCGTGCTGGCTTTGGCCTATTTAACCATGCGCCTCCAAGTTCTGCATAATTTCATCCTTAGTAATGGATTCCAACATCTTCCCAATCACTGAAGTCAGGCTAACTGGCTTATAATTTCTTTTATTCTGCCTCCCTCCTTTCTTAAAGAGTGGAGTGACATTTGCAATTTTCCAGTCTTCCAGAACCATTCCAGAATCTGGGGGTTCTTGATTGGACACACATCACAGGTTACAAGGAGAAGGCTAGGGAATGGGGTTGAGGTGGGGGAGAAAAGGATCAGCCATGATTGAATGGTAGAGCAGACTTGATGGGCCAAATGGCCTAATTCTGCTTCTATGTCTTATGTTCATATGGATTCTTGAAAGATCATTACTAACTATGAGTGTGGAGTTACTAATTCCACGAGTGTGGAACGAGCTTCCAGTAGAAGTGGTAGAGACAGGTTCGATTTTGTCATTTAAAAAAAAATTGGATATAATTGGAAAAAATTGGACAGGAAAGGAATGGAGGGTTATGGGCTGAGTGCAGGTAGGTGGGTCTAGGTGAGAGTAAATGTTCAGCACGGACTAGAAAGACCGAGATGACCTGTTTCCATGCTGTAATTGTTACATGGTTAATGCCACCATAATCCCTTCAGCTACCTCTTTCACAACCCAGGGATGTAGTCCATTTGGTTTGGGTTTATTTACCTTCAGAACTTTCAGTATCCCAAGTGATAGCAACTACACTCACTTCTGCCTTCTGACACTCTCGAATTACTGGCATATGGCTAGTGTCTTCCACGGTGAAGACTGATGCAAAATACTTATTAAGTTTGTCCACCATTTCTTTGTCTCCCATTACTACCTCTTCAATGTCATTTTTCAGTGGTCCAATATCAACTCTTGCCTCTCTTACTCTTTATATATCTGGAAAAAGCTTTTGGTATATTCTTTTATATTATTGGCTGGCTTACCTTCATATTTAATCTTTTCTCTCCTTATGGCTTTTTAGTTGTCTTCTTTTGGTTTCTAAATGCTTCCCAATCCTCTAACTTCCAATTATTTTTTGCTATATTATACTATATTTTCCTTTTATGTTGTCTTTGTCAACCACAGTTGTCTAATCCTCCCTTTAGAATACTTCATTTTTGAAATGCAGCTTCTGAATTGCCCCCAGAAACTCCAGCCATTGCTGTTCTGCCATTATCTCTGCTGGTGACCCCTTCCAATCAATTTTGTTCAACTCCTCTCTTCTCCCTCTGTAATTCCCTTTACTCCACTGTAATACTAATACTAAGACTTTATCTTCTTCCTCTCAAACTGCAGGGTGTATTCCATCATATGATGATTACTGCCTCCTAAGGCAGTAATCCTCAAGTTCCTTAATCATATCTGGTTCATTGTACAACACTCAATCCAGAATTGCCTTTCCCTTAGTGGGTTCAACCACAAGCTGCACTGAAAAGCCATCTTGTAGGCATTCTACAAGTCCCTTTCTTGGGATCTAGCACCAAACTGATTTTCCCAATTTACCTGCATATAAAATAACTATCATAACATTGCCCTTTTTACATGACTTTTCTATCTCCCGTCATAATTTATATTTCACATCCTGGCTACTGTTCAGAGGCTTGTATATACAGTGCCTTTAAAAAAGATATTGCCCCCAATCCTTTGTTCACATAAATAAGTGTTACAACTGGGAATTTTAATCAATTTAACTGAGAATTTTTATTTGTGAATTACGTGCTCTGTTTTTCATAGTAGAGCCCCAAAAACAGGGGAAATGTAAAGCATGAGAAACTAAAAATTCAACAACTGAATTATCAACAGTTCAAAAGCATTCTTTCCCCTTTGCTCAGTACAGCCAGCAGTCTTTTTGGGCAAGTCTCTATGCACAACAACGTGATTAAGGAAATTTTGCCCATTCCTCCTTGGAAAATTGCTCAAGCTGCGCCAGGTTAGTTGGAGAACAGTGGTGGACAGCGATCTTAAGGTCTTGCCAGAGATCTTTGATTGGGTTAAGGTCAGGAATCTGTCACTCAGGGACTTCAATTTTCTTCATTTGAAGCTACTCCTTGGTTTTTCTGGCAGTGTGCTTTCAGTCTTAGCCCTGCTGAAAAAATGAATTTCCTCCATAGTTTAAGCTTTCTGTCAGAGGCTAGCAGGATCTCTGTTTTTAGCAGCATTCAGCTTTCCATCAATTCTGACCAGATTTCCAGTCCCTGCTGTTCAAAAGCATTCCCATAATATGATGCTACCTCCATCATTCTTCACTGTAACTATGGTGTTAGCTGGCTGATGTGCAGTATTAGATTTACGTCATACATATTGCTTAGTGACAAGGTCAAAAAGTTCCACTTCAGTCTCATCCGACCACAAGACCTTCTTCCGCATCTTTACAGTATCTTCAAAGTGACATTATGCAGTCTTTAGGAGCAAGGATATGCCTTTTTTTTTAAGCCAAGGTTGCTTCTTTGGCACTTTTCAATAAATATCCTTTTTGTGCAAGGCCTTAGAGATTGTGGAACCATGAACTTAATTTCCAGTTCCAGCCACTGATTTCTGCAGCTCACTTAGAGTGACTGTGGCATCGCAGTAACTTCTTTTACAAGGGCCGTTCTTCTCCAGTGACTAAGTTTGGAAGGGCAGCCTGACCTGGGCAGTGTGTTGTTTCATATTTTTCCTTTTTTTTCCACAATGGACTGCACTGACCTCCAAGGTATGTTCAGTGCCTTTTGGATGGTCTAGTACCCTTTCTAAGATTTGTGCTTCTTTGTTATCATTTCCCTGACTTGTCTTTTAAGGCACTGTAACTCCCATCCAGATCTTTTTATCCTTGCAGTTTCTTAACTGTACCCACAATAATTTTACATCTTCTGATACCATGTCACCTGTTCTTAAGGATTTGATTTCATTTTTTTAACCACAGAGCCACCCACTCACTCTGCTTACCTGCCTGCCCTTGAATATTAAGTTCCTGACTCTGATCTTCTTTCAGCCATGACTCAGTGATGCACACAACGTCAAACCTACCAATCAAACTGCACAACAAAAACATCTCCTTGTTCCACATACTGCATGAACTCATATATAACATCTTTAGTCCTGTATTCATTCTTTACAATTTTGCCTGTGTATTAAACTTCAACTTATCCCACTGACTGCAACTTTGCTCTATTATCTGCCTATCCTTCCTCACAGTCTCACTGCACACTATCTATTTGTTTACCAATGATCCCATCCTCAGCCTATCACTCCAGTTCCCATCTCCCTGCCAAATTAGTTTCAACCCTTCCCAACAGCTTTAGAAAACTTGCTCACAAGGATATTGGGCTCCCTGATGTTCAGGTGTAACCCATCCTTTTTGTACAGATCATATCTTTCCCAGAAGAGATCCCAATGATCCAGCAATCTAAAACCCTGCTCCCTGCACCTGTTTCTCAGCCTCTCATCCATCTGCGTTATTATCCTATTCCTGCCCTGACTAGCACATGGCACTGGGAGAAATCCAAAGTTTACTATCTTGGAAATCCTGCCCTTCAGCCTATTCCCTAACTGATATACTCACTGTGCAGGAGCTCTTCCCCCTTTCTATCTATGTCATTGGTACCTCTGGCTGCTCACCCTCCCTCCTGGGAAGATTCTTCAGCCACTCTGAGCTATTCTTGACACTAGCACCTGGGAGGTGCACACACCATTCTAGCATATCTTTTGCAGCTACAGAATAGAGAGGCATATGGATAACAGAGCTAAGACTTCACAGAATTACTGTTCCTAGTATATGACATATGGACTAAATCTAATGAACTGAGGAAATTAAAAATATAGTTAAAATTAAAAAAAACTACAACATTCTAGTTGTATTCAACAAGAAAGTGAAATTTGAACTTGTGCAATAATCGCCTTTGTCTCAATATTGCATCATGTGTTATATTCAAGCAGATAGTACCTAATGTGCGATTTGGAACTATGATCGAAATCTCATCCAAATTAGTTTGCTCCATCATAACAGCTGGAATATGCTCTTCAAAGCATTGGCTGGGACAACACCCAGGGAGTGTGGAATAGTGATCAGTATCTGTGGAACAAACAAAGGAATAATTTGAGGTAAAGAGTTTTCAACATCTATTGCTCAGACATACACCAAAGGCTAGAACATCCATAATAAATATTCAGCAGTACAATATGATTTTATTTTTGTATGTTAACAAATAATAAATTTCAGTGCAAACAAAACAAGTCATAATTGAGGGAAATAAAATTATTTTTCTAATTTGTTTAATTTAATGCATTACATAAAACAGAAAATAATAGATTCCTAGTTTAAAGAAATCATTTCACCATTTTGGATAGCAGCCAAGTTCAGAGTAATGAGTAATATAGACAAGAGTAATGTGCAATATGGACAGATAGGTTGAAAGAACCTGATGTGGGCACAAGACTGTGGCCCATAGGAATATTTCTACCTAAAGTGTAAACTGGGATTTACTTACATAGGAAGAACTTAAGAAATAAGAGCAGCCTGCTCCACCATTCAATAAGATCGTGGCTAATCTGGCTGTGGACTCAGCTCCACCAACCTACCTTTTTCACTTGACTCTTAACTCCCCTGCACTTCTAAAACCTATCTAACTGTGCCTTAAGTATACTTAATGAGTTATATTTTACTGCTTTTCTGGGCAGAGAGTTCTACAGATTTTCTACACTCTGGGAAAAGCAGTTCCCACATATTTCCATCTTTTATCTATTCCTTCAGATTTTGAGGTAATGAAGTGCAGGTACACAAGATTGACTCTTGTGATGAGTTATATGACTCTACTCACTGTCCTTATTGGCTACAAAACTCTGATGATCTGGTATTTGGAAATATCCAACTATCTGGAAATCCTAAGAGTTCAGCATCAAGCTCACCAGGTGCAAATTCCAGTACTCCCTTCCAAATGTTGGGGCCTTGGGACCTTGAAACTCAGCTGGTGATATTTCCTGCACTCCCTGGTATACCAGAAAAGTTATTATTCTGTTGCGTAACATAAAAAAGCAAATTAAGAGTGTCTTGAAATCTTAGTAGGAAAAACATTTACTTGTCTTGAAAATTTGCTTATCCAGTACCATCAAAGAACTGAGAATGCTAGATTAACATAATTTTACTGTACTGAAATGAATAAAATGTCATCAGATAATTGTTTCATCCGGATGGAAAGCGTAGAGTTCAGGCTCATTCTGTCAAAAGAAAAGTCAGCTAATATGGACATGGATGTTAAATTATTCTACAGTTTTGCTACTTCTTTCTCCAGAAGTCTCTGGATTCTGCCAGAAAGTAAACTCAAGACTGAAATTGGTAGGATTTTGAATCAAAGAATATGAGACATACTCAGAAAGTCAACTTGAAGTTAAGATTCTTCATGATTGTATTAAAAGACAGCAAGCTTGAGACTATAATTACTTCATCAGTGGTCCATCACTATTCACAATCTGACATGCTAATTATGGAATTGCTCTGTCTACGTGGATGTTCATTTAACTATTTTGTCTCATCTAGTCGTGCAGTTTTTCTCGGGTGACATTTTAGGCACCTTTCTGTGTATTTAATATATAAGTAATATTTGAGTAATATTTTAAATATATTGTTTGCTTATCCATTCTTTGTTGTTTACAATGTTCATTACAAGTTATGTGTAAAAGTACATGAATGGCCTACATCATTAACCCACTGTTATACAAGCATGTATTCTTGGCTCCTTGTTTTTTCCTTGCAATTAGTTTGTGGAGTTACAACACATAATGGTGATGAGTAAGTTGTAAAATCAACCTGAGATGACTATCTACCTGTCGAAGTGGAGAAAAATGTTAGAGTTTTAAAAAAAGGCAAAAAACGGACAAATTCAGTAATAACCAGTGAATACTGGGTGATTATAATCAGAAATTTAAAAAAACAGAAGTGACTAGCTATGTCAGAAAGATGAATGTGTTCATTTGCACAAGAGATAACTGGATATTCTAATTGAGCAATCTTTTAAAGCAAATGAAATAGCCGATGAGAAGTGCATAGTAGTTTTACTGAATGCATTGGATTTAAAGGCATACAGTTTGCTTAGAAATTTGACTAACCTAACCAGCTGAAATGAGCTTTGCTGATATCATGATAGTAATGAAGAAACATTTAGAACCAAACCATTGTTGATTGCAGAATACTTTAGCTCAATAAGCAGAATCAAAAGGGAGTCTAGTTCAGCTTACGTGACTGAATTAAAGAGATTGTCCAAGCACTGTCTGTTCAGTGAAGGGCTTAATGTGAGATCATTTAATTTGTGGAATCTTACAAAGAGGTATTCAAACACGGCTCCCAACTGAAGCACAGTGTGCATTTAAAAGAGCAGTTGAAGTTGCCGTTGCAATAGAAACAGGAGACAGAGACACAATTGAGTTGCAGTCAGCAATGAAAGTGAGCATGAACAAAATTGCAAAGTCTAAACAGAAATCAGTCTGGCTGAACAAATTGTGTTACAGTTATGGCAGGGGTTCACATACACCAGACCAATGCAGGTTTAAAGATGAAACTTGCAGAAAATGCAAAAAAGTAGGGCACATACTGGGTAGCCTTGAGGTTTTCAATGTGAAAACTAACAATAGATAAGCAACATGCACACACAAGATTTCCATCATCTGCAGATTTTCTCTTGTTTGTGAATAGATAACTGATATGGCTTACACCAGAAGTGAGTAACAAATTAATTAAAATGGAATTGGACACTGGCTCAGCTGTTTCAGTCATTCCACAAAATGAGTTTGAACGGCACTTCAAAGATACTGAACTGAAGCCTGTAGATATCCAACTAAGAACTTACACTGGAGAAAAGATAACTCCTGTAGGAATAACATTTCTAACAGTGAAATACAACAACCAACAAATCACATTGGGCTTGTAGATGGTAAAATCAGAAGGGCCTGCATTGTGAGGCCATGGTTGGCTGAGTCAACTTCCACAAGTCTGGAGATCCATCCACTATTTACATATTACATACCCTAAAATAGAGTCAATTGAAAGTGAATTAAGAAAGGTACTGAATGATGCCAAAGTGGTGTTCAAGGATGGCATTGGAAAACTCAAACATATCAAGGGTAAAATAGAGTTAAATGAAAATGCCTCACCCAAGATTTACAAAGCCCATCTGGTTCCTTATACCATCCATGATAAAGTAGCCAGTGATGTAGATTGTACAGAGGCTGAAGGAATTCTTTCCAAGGTTGGGCAGAGCCCATGGACAACCAATGGGCCCAGTCACCAAGAAAAATGGGTCTATCAGGATCTGTGGTGATTCTAAGGTTACTATCAACCCAGCACTGAAAGTAGATCAATACACTCTGCCCAGGATAGAGAAAATCTTTGCAAACCTTTCTGCAAGGAAACCCTTCAGCAAAGTGGACTTAGTTGAGGCCTACCTACAGATGGAAATGGAGAAAGAGTCCAAAGTGTTCCTCACCATAAACACTCAAATGGATGTATTGCTATAATAGGCTTATTTTTGTAGTAGTATTTGCACCTGCTCTCGGGCAGAAAGCTATGGTCCACAAGCCCAGGCACACAGTGTTACCAAGCTGACAACATTTTTACCAGTAAGGATAACAAGGAACATCTCCAAAATCTCAAAGTGGTAAACATTTAAATTAGAAGATTATGGGCTCAGAGCACAATGCAACAAGTGTGTATTCTTAAAACCAAGCATCACTTACTGTGGTCGTACCATTGACGCAGAGATTACACAAGTGTACTATGAAAATTCAAGTAGTGATGCATGCTCCAAGTCCAAAGGACGTGTCACAGTTATGGTCCTTTTAAGGATATATCATTTACTATAACAGGTTGCTACCAAACCTGGTTACTGTGCTCCACCTCTTGAATTTATTACTATAGATTTGGAAGAAACGGCAACGGAAAAAGCAATGTGAGGTGGTTTTCCATAAGGTAAAGGAAATAGTGATGTCAGACACTGTACTCACACACTATCCAGTGAAGTTTGCCTGTGACACCTCACTTTATGATACAAGTATAATTGTCACATGTTATGAGTAATGGAAGTGAACCCCATAGGCTTTAAATCACTTTCCCTTACTGCTACTGAGAAAAATTATGCACAGATTGATAGAGACCTAGAGTCTGGTTTGGGGTGCAAAATGTTACACCCAGTAACTGTATGGGAAAGAATTTACCCTCATAACTAATCATCTGCCACTGGTGTCCATTTTCAATCCACTGAAGAGTGTTCTATTAACACCAACAACACAAATGCAGAGATGGACTCTTTCTTGGAGGGCACAATTGCAACACCAAATTCAAGAGGATGAGTAATCATGGAAATGTTAATGAATTGTCCCGTTCACCCTGTGAAAAGAAAATACCTGAAAAATTTACAAAAGAGGAACCACCTCCTGACGTATTCTCCCTAATGCAAATCAAAAGTCTCCCTATTACAGCAGAGATGATCCAAAGGGAAACTAGAAGAGGCCCCAATTTGTCTTAGGCCTGCATGGCCTTCCAAAATGACTAGAATGTGCAACAGAAATTCCAGTTCCCCAATTTTACCAGCACTGGGATGAACTTGTCCTTGACGGGGTTGTCTTATTTTGGGGTTGAGAGTTGTACCATTCAAGCTAAGAACTAAAGTGTTGGAGGATCTAAGTGCCAGTCATTTCAGCCTGGTCAAAACGAAAGCATTGGCTTGAAGCTTGGTCTGGGGCCTGGGATAGATCAGCAGACCGAGCAGCTTACAACACACTATTTGGGATGCCAACAAGCTCAGAAGATGCCAAGAGCAGCATCTCTCCTTCCCTGAAAATAGCTGGCATTGCTCTGGCAGAGGATTCATGTGGATTATGCCAGACCGTTCATGAGCATGAATTTCTCACTAGTAGTAGATGCAGCTACAATGTGGTAGAAGTGCTCCCAATAGCTCCACTCCAGCCTTGCACACTGTTGATGTGTTGATAAGCCTCTTCTCAAGGACTGATATTCCAGAACACTTAATGGACCACAGTTTGTTGTGGAACAGTTTCAGACATTCCTGAAAATGAATGGAATAAGTCATATTATGTCTGCACCACACCACAAGTGGCTTGGCAGGAAGGTTTGCCCAGAGTATAAAGAACACACTGTGAGCAATGTCAGCGTAACACACTACACTAACACTGAATCCGAAGCTCACCAATGACCTGCTTGAATATTGCAATGCAGCACACTCCACAACCAACATCTCACCAGCTATGCTAAACCTGAGTCATCCCTTGTGCTCACACTTGAATCTCCTCAAACCCAATCTCAGATGGAGTATGCAGACCATCAGCTGAGACAAATTGAGGGCTCCTGAAACAAGGAGGTTGAATGTTTCACTCCTGGACAAGCAGTCCTGGTGAAGGTGATCAAAAATGCGTACTTGGAAAATTAAGGACAGAACCGGACCATTCTCCTACGTAGTGGAGATTGTGCCTGATATCATTTGGAGACAACACATCAATCAGATGAGGAATGCAGAGTCAATTGTTGGAAAAGAAAGATGTCCATAACTGTTAGAACCTCTTCCTTGTTAGAGTGAGGGATATGCCAATGCAAGTAATTACAGATTGTGGTGGAATATGATACTGCTTCTGCTGATGGCCCCTATTGCCTAATGAATGGTAAGGTTTGGGCTATCAGTTCTATAAAAAATGTATCCTTTTTAGCATGTCAGTATTGGCAATGTAAACACATCTATTAAATAATTAGTGATTTTAACTCCCATCAGTACTGACACATACATCCGCAATAGATAAAATGCAAAGAATATAAAATAGCTTTATCTCTGGTTTGGTTCACTCACCGTTTGCCATTTCATCTTTCAGAATTTAGTCAAATCTCAGCAGTAGTGATATCAAAACACTTTTGAAAATGGACATTGAAGTCTCTCACCTGTGGCAATACCAAGATTTTGTAGAAAGCCACTTAAATTATAGAATTAAGGGATCAGAATATGTCAACTGAATTCCCCTGTATGCTTTTTTGTGGACAATGTTGGTATAAGGGTTGTGGTTAGGACAAGGTCACTTGGTTTAAATTAGCAAATTTTATTTTAATTGCTACTTATGAAAATTGTCTTGATTAGGAAGCTTCCTCAATTGCATGTACCCAATCATAGCCTGCTATGGGCAGCAGAGAGAATTTCATCTGGTAGCTGCCGCCTTCTGTTACTTCCTCCTAGGTCTAGGCTCCACCTTCAAAGCCCTGAAGCTTTGTAGCTCTTTGCTGCTCTTCTTCCAGTTCATCTACTATCTGTTTTGACTTGTACAGTGAACTAATGGTTTGTAGGGAACATATTTTTTTAAAAAACATGTCTGATCCTGAGTTAGTGCCAATAGCTAAATAACTGAAGGAAACCACCCAAGTCAGAATTCCAGTGAGGCCATTTCAGATGATCTGTTTAAGTTATGGCTTAGAATAATGGGGATTAATTTCTTCTTACAATGCTCTAAACCAGGGTTTCTCAACCTGGTATCCATAGATCCATTGGTTAATAGTAGGGATCCATGGCATAAAAAAGTTTAGGAACCCCTGCTCTAAGCAAGTGTTGTATATTAAGTGATATTATTATGCATTCATTCATGACAAAGAATGACTGATTTGAGCAAGAACAATATATAGCATGAAGTGCCCAGGTGACATTTAATTTGATCAGAGTGTCTTCCATTCCAGGAACAAGGTGTATGGCGAGAAGGTGTCATCTTTTAGAATAAAATATTAAACTCCAGTTCAATACTTCCTGGCATAGATGTAAAATATCCCAAGTAATTTCTCCCTTTGTCTAAACTCTCATCATTAAAGCACAATTTAAAATTTTAATCACATTCCTTTACGGGGAAACATGATGATGCGTGTTAAATCTCCTGCTGCATTTCACATATTTCCTAAAATTTCTTGTGGCAGGCAAGTGTAGTCAGAACTGAGAATTCTTTCTTTGAATCTCCCATTACTTACCTTGTAGATACTGGTGACTGCTCTGTGTGAAACGCTGGTTGTATAGTTGTGCAGAGTGAAGGAACATCACTTCCACGGTGGAACCTTTTAGCAATGCAATCTGGTCTTCATTATCTAACGTCTGGAAACCTTAAACAATATGCATACTACTGAATTTCTGGACATGACGTATAGCCTCTTATTTTACCAATTAGGAATGCTTATAAAGCAAATCAACTGCATTTTTACAACTATTTCCACTTAACTAATGCTTGATATTTCCAATATTTATGCTTCATGATTCATGATCATTTCTATACTTAAAACTGAATTACAAAGCAATAGTTGATTCTTAATCCTACACATCTGGAGTATATTGCTTCTCATGGGGAATAGAAAGAGAGAAAAAATTATAGGATATCAAAAAGAAATAGGTTATAAGCTTTCACATTTGAGAGGATCAGGTAGCAAGTCCATGACATTTATTTTTAATGAATAGTCCTCAAAGTGGTTTTTACTAAGGAGAAATAAATGTTTTCTGAATATACAGAAAGTATTTTAATTTGGAAATGTTTGAAAAAGCTCTGCCTCAAAAGCTAATAAAAATTGCAGTTGATAAAAATCTGAAAAAGAAAAAATGCTGGAAATACTCAGTAGTTCAAGGTAGTAGAGAGAGAAAAACAACCATTTTTTTGCTCTCTACATCACACATTATTTTATTTCCCCAAAATTACAGTTCATTTGACAAAGTAAGCTAAGTGGTTCTGATTCACAAGACTAACTTCCTGAGGTACCCATTAACACAAGAGATTCTGCAGATACTGGAAACCCAGAGCAACATACACAAAATGCTGAAGGAACTCAGCAGGTCAGGCAGCATCTGTGGAAATGAATAAACAGGGCCACGACCCTTCTTCATTCTGAAATGCAAAGGGGAAGGCACCAGAATAAAAAGGTGGGGGGTGGGGAAGGAGGAGCACCTAGAAGGTGATAGGTGAAACCAGGTGGGTAGGAAAGGGCTGGAGAAGAAGGGATCTAATAGGAGAGGAGAGTGAATCATGGGAGAAAGGAAAGAAAGAAAGACACAGGGGGAGGTGATAGACAGGTGAGGAGAAGAGGTAAGAAGCCAGGAGCGGTGCCTTAGGAAGGCGGTCACGATCGTTAAGGATCTCCACCACCCAGGACACGTCCTCTTTACACTTATACCATCGGGAAGAATGCACAGAAGCCTGAAGACACAAACTCAGCAATTCAGGAACAGCTTCTTCCCCTCTGCCATTGGATTTCTAAATGGGCATTGAACCTATGAACAGGACCTCATGTCTTTTTTTTTATTTCTGTTCTTTTGCACTACTTATTTTAACTTGACTATTTAATACTTAAATACTTAATGTCACTCAGTTTTTTTCTCTATATTTATCATGTTTTTCATAGTACTGCTGCCATAAAGTTAACACAGTTCTTGACATATAGAAAGTATTCACCCCCCCCCCCCCCGAAAGATTTCATGTTTTATTGTTTTACACCATTGAATCACAGTAGATTTAATTTTGGCTTTATTTGACACTGATCAACAGAAAAAGACTCTTTTGTGTCAAAGTGAAAACAAAATGATCAAAATTAATTGCAAATATAAAACACAAAATAGTTGGCTGCACAAGTATTCACCCTCCCCCCTCCTTTAATATGACACACTAAATCATCACATGTGCAGCCAATTGGTTTTAGAAGTCACACAGTTAGTTAAGTGGAGATTTGGGTACAGTCAAGGTATTTCAATTGATAGTAGTAAAAATACACCAGTATCTGGAAAGTCCAATGAAAAGGCTATTGAAAAGCACAAGTCAGGAGATGGATACAAGAAAATTTCCAAGTCACAGAGTATCCCTTAGAGTACAGTTAAGTCAATCATCAAGAAATAGAAAGAATATGGCACAGCTGTAAATCTGCCTACAGCAGGATATCCTCAAAAGCTGAGTGATCGTTCAAGAAAGGGACTATGAGGGAGGCCACCAAGAGGCCTATGATGACTCTGGAGGAGTTTCAAGTTTCAGTGGCTGAGATAGGAGGGACAACAGCTGTTGCCCGGGTGCTTCACCAGTCACAGCTTTATGGAAGAGTGGCAAAGAGAAAAAAAAGCTCACATAAAATCTCAGCTAGAGTTTGCCAGAAGGCATGTGGGAGACTCAGAAGTTAGCTGGAAGAAGGTTCTATGGTCTGATGAAACCAAAATTGAGCTTTATGGTCATCAGATTAAATGTTATGTTTGGCATAAGTGGAACACTGCACATCATCAAAAACACACCATCCCTAGCAAGAAGCGTGGTGATGGCTGCATCACACTGTGGCAATGCTTCACTGCAGCAGGCCCTGGAAGGCTTGTGAAGGTAGAGGGTAAAATGAATGCAGCAAAATACAGGGAAATCCTGAAGGAAAACTGGATGCAGACTGCAAGAGAACTGTAACTTGGGAGTTTTGTTTTCCAGCAAGACAAAGACCCCAAACATAAAGTCAAATCTACACAAGAATAGCTTAAAAACAACCAAATTAATGTCCTGGAGTGGCCAAGTCAGAGTCCAGACCTTAATCTGACTGAGAATTTGAAAAGGGCTGTTCACTTACAATCCTCATGCAATCCGACAGAGCTTAAGCAGTTTTGTAAAGGAGAATGGGGAACATCTGCAGTGTCCAGATGTGCAAGGGTGATAGAAACCTACCCACCATACTCAAGGCTATAGTTGCTGCCAGAATGAATCTACTAAATACTGACTTGAAGGGGGTGAGTAATTATACAATCAATTATTTTATGTTTAATAATTATAAAAATTTTAGTCCAATTTGTAGAAATTCACTTTGACACAAAAGTGAAATTTTCTGTTGATCAGTGTCAAAAAAACCAAATTAAATCCACTGTGATTCAATGTTGTAAGACAATAAAACATGAAAACTTTCAAGGTGGTGGGTGAATACTTTTTATAGGCACTGTATGCTAGTGATATTAAATCTGATTCTGATTCTGGAATGGAGGTGCTCTACAAAGCAGTCTCCTGATTTACATTGGGATCACCAACATAGAGGAGGCTGCATCAGGAGCACTGCATACAATAGATGTGACTCCAGATTCACAGATGCAGTGTTGTCTCACCTGTGAATGGAGGTAAGGGTGGAGGTGAATGGGCAGGTGTAGCATTTCTGTCACTGCAGTTCTATGTGCCAGGAGGGGCATTAGTAGGTAGGGGCAAATAGAGAAGGTAACTATGGAGGGAGAGAGTGGAGAGTGGGTGGGAGGTAAAGTTGAGTCTGGTGCTAGGATCCCATTGAAGGTGGTGGAAGTTGTGAAGAATTATGTGTTAGATGCAAAGGTACATGTGGTGGTAAGTGAGGACAAGAGAAACCCAATCTTTGTTAAGATTGTTAGTGATCACAATATGATTGAGCAGTAATCATAATATGATTGAGTTCACTTTGAAATTTGAGAAGGAGAAACTAAATTCCAATGTGTTGGTATTTCAGTGGAATAAAGGAAGTTACAGTGGCATGACAGGGGAGCTGACCAAGGTTGACTGGAAAGGGACACTAGCAGAAAGGACAGCAGAGCAGAATTCTGGAGGTTCTGCAAACAAATGAGAGCAGTGCAAGACAGATATATTCCAAATAAGAAGAAATTTTCGAATGGAAGAAGGACAAGTGGCTGACAAGTGAAGTCAGAGCCAAAGTAAAAGCAAATAAAAGGGCATACAAGGAAGCCAAAGCTAGTGGGAAGATAGAGGATTGGGAAGCTTTTAAAAACTTGCAGAAGGAAACTAAAAATGGCCATTAGGAAGGAAAAGATGAATTATGAAAGAAAGCTGGCGACTAATATCAAAGAAGATACGAAAAGCTTTTTAAAGTATATAAATGATAAAAGAGAGTTGAGAGTAGATATAGGACCAATAGAAAATTAAGCTGGAGATATTATAATGAGAGACACAGAGGCGGCAGAGGAACTGAATGCATATTTTGCATCAGTCTTCACGGTGGAAGACTTCTGCAGTATACTGGACATTCAAAAGTGCCAGGGAAGTGAAGTATGTGCAGTGAAAATTACGACTGAGAAGGTGCTCAGGAAACTTAATGGTCTGAGGGTGGAAAAATCTCCTGGACCTGATGGAATGTCTTGGGTTCTGAAGGAAGTAGCTGGAGAGACTGCGGAGACATTAATAATGATCTTTCAAGAATCGATAGATTCTTGCATTGTATCAGTTGACTGGAAAACTGCAAATATTACTCCACTATTTAAGAAGGGTGGGAGGTAGCAGAAAGAAAACTATAGACCTGTTAGCCTGATACCAGTGGTTGTGAAGTTGTTGGAATCGATTGTTAGGGATGAGATTACAGAGTACCTGGAGGCACATCCTGAAAGGAAAATCCTACCTGACTATCCTACTGCAATTTTTTGAGGAAGTTACAAGCAGGGTAGACAAAGGAGATGTAGTAGATGTGGTGTACTTGGACTTTCAGAAGGCCTTTGACAAGGTGCTGCACATGATGCTGCTTAGCAAGATAAGAGCCCATGGAATTACAGGGAAGTTACTAGCATGGGTGGAGCATTGGCTGGTCAGCAGAAAACAGAAAGTGGGAATAAAGGGATCCTATTCTGGCTGGCTGCCAGTTGCCAGTGGAGTTCCACTGCACTGGGGTCAGTTTTGGGACCGCTGCTTTTTACGATGTATGTCAATGATTTGGACTGTGGGATTAATGGATTTGTGGCTAAATTTGCCGATGATACAAAGATAGGTGGAGAAGTGGGTAGTGTTGAGGAAACAGACAGCCCACAGAGAAAATTAGATAGTTTAGGGGAATGGACAAAGAAGTGGCAAATGAAATACACTGTTGGAAAGTGTTTGGTCATGCACTTTGTCAGAAGAAATAAATGGGCAGTCTATTATTTAGATGGGGAGAAAATTCAAAATGCAGAGATGCAAAGGGACTTGAGAGTCCTTGTGCAGGATACCCTAAATGTTAACCTCCAGGATGAATCAGTGGTGAAGAAGGCGAATGCAATGTTGGCATTCATTTCTAGAGATATAGAATATAACAGCAGGGATGTGATGTTGACACTTTGTAAGGCACTCGTGAGACCACACGGAGTATTGTGTGCAGTTTGGGGCTCTTTATTTTAGAAAGGATATACTGACATTGGAGAGGGTTCAGCGAAGATTCACAAGAATGATTCCAGGAATGAAATGGTTACCATGTGAGGAACGTCTGGCAGCTCTTGGGCTGTATTCCCTGGAGTTCAGGAGAATGAGGGGGGATCTCATAGAAACATTCTGAATGTTAAAAGGCCTAAACGGATTAGATATGGCAAAGTTATTTCCCATGGTAGGGGAGTCTAGGGCAAGAGGTCACAATTTCAGGATTGAAGGACATCCATTTAGAACAGAAATGTGGAGAAATTACTTTAGTCAGAGGGTGGTAAATCTGTGTAATTTGTTACCATGAGCAGCTGTGGAGGCCAAGTTATTGGGTGCATTTAAGGCAGAGATGGATAGGTTCTTGATTAGCCAGGGCATCAAAGGGCATGGGGAGAAGGCAGGGGAGTGGGGATGACTGGAAGAATTGGATCAGCCCATGATTAATAGCAGAGCAGACTCAATGGGCCAAATGGTGTATTTCTGCTGCCATATCTTATGGTCTTAAGGTGGCGGGAAGATGGGGTTAAAGTGGATGTCTAGGAAATGGAGGAGATGTACATGATGGCAGCATTCATGGTGGAGGAAGGAGGAACATTCTGATGTCCTGGAAAGGAAAACCTCATCCTGGAAACAGATGTGGTGGAGAAAAGCGATTAGAATTTTTAAGAGGAGACAGTGTATGGAGGGGAAGAGTTATGACAGCTGTTTGCTTATAAGTGGTATGCTTATAAAAAATGTCAGCAGGCAGTTTGCTTCCAGAAATGGAGACTGAGAGATTGAGAAACTGGAGAGAGGCGTCAGAAATGGACGTGAATTTAAGGGCAGGATGGAAGTTGGAGGCAAAGTTGGTGAAATTGATGAGCTGAGCAAAGGACCATGAAGCAGTGCCAATGCTGTCATTAATGTAGCACAGGAAGACTTGGGGAGGGTTACCAGGGAAGATTATAATACAAATTATTGCAAAAGGCAGCATTTTGTGACCAAATTTTAAGGTGATAACTTACTTTTACTCCTAATCCCCATCTGTCATCTATTAAAATGTAATATATGTCCAACAGAATGTCTCTCCTATATTTCATATGACATGGGAACAAAACTAACTTGGTTATAAGCTGTTGTAAGCATATCAACATGGATGATTGACAATGCAATTGTCAAAGTGTAATAATGCACCTATATTGTACTACATAGCCAACAAGAAGACAGGCATAGCTGGGGCACATACAGGTACCCATGGCTACCCCTTGAGTTTGGAGAAAGTGGGTACAGGAGGAGCCCAGTGGATCAAACAGCATTTGTATAGGGAAAGGGGCCCAAGATTCTCAACCCAAAAAGACGACTGCCCATTTCCCTCTACAGTTTCTCCCTGATCCCCTAAGTTTACCCAGCAGTTCATGTTGTGCACCAGAATCCAGTATCTGCAGTTATTTTATGACTGCTGGTTTTGAATAGTGCCATTGAAGAAAAATGAGGCAATCTTGGCTTTGCAGTTGCTCATTGGAATGTTAAAGCTTTACCTGCAGCCTTATTCCTGCTGTGTGATCTGTGAAACATGGTAAACTTTACACTTACTCACCTGGCAATCTTTTAGTAAACTCTACCAATACTTCCACTTGCAAGGTTGCATTCTCTGACAGCCGGAGAAAATCTTCCACAGGATTTGCAGGTTCTAACAGCTGAAACACAGATGGTGATATCAGATATAGCATATCTGGTTGTGAAGAAGCAATGTGATGAATCATCTAAACCCATAAAAGGACTATAATCTAGGTCAAACACTTCTCCCCAATGAGTTTCACAATGTACAAAGGGAACTGTATTAAATAAACACAGAACGGTGGAAATAAATTCTCAGCTCTTCAGGTAGCTCCTGTGGAAAGCAAAGTAATGAAAGGTCCATTATCTGAAACAACATAAACATAAGATACTGAAAATCCTGAGTAACACAATCAAAATACTTCAGGAACTCAGTAAGTTAGGCAACATTCGTAGAAGGAAAACGACCCAAGAAGTCCTTGGAAGCTTGTGCAGATTTGACGTGTCATTTAAAATCTGACAAATTTCTGTAGATGCACAGTAGGGAGTATCTTGACTGGCCACATCACAGCCTAGTATGGAAACATACATGGCCAAGAATGCAGATGCCTCCAAAAATGGTTGATACAGCCCAGTCCATTGCAGGAAAAGCCCTCCGCACCATTATGCACACTTACAAGGAGTGCCACAAGAAAACAGCATCCACCATCAAGCATCCCCACCATACAAGCCACTGCTGCCATCAGGAAGGAGGCACAGGAGCTTTGGGTCACACACCACCAGGTTCGGGTACAGATATTACCCTTCAGCCATCAGGCATCTGAATTAGCATGGATAATTTCACTTATCTCAACACTGAACTGATTTCACTCACTTTCAAGAACTCTACAAGTCATGATTTCAAGTCTTATTTATCATGTATTATTTGTATTTGCATAGTTTTCCTTCTTTTGCACATTGATTGTTTACTGTATTTTATTGTTTTACTGTGGATGTCTGCAAGAAAATTATTCTCAAGGTAGTACAGTGGTTTCTGGTTAATTGGGACACATCAGGACCAATACATTTTGACCCAATTAAGCAGCCATCTCAATTAGCTGAAGTTTCATGAAAATAATTATAAAGGTAAAAAAGAGACAAACTGAGTAACAAATTACATGTTTCAGTAAAATACAGGACAAATTAGAACACTACCATAAAACTGCGTATTAATTCCTAATACTTTTCTATGGGAGAATTCATCTGCAGTTGCGTTCTTTTGACTGTAAATGAATGAAATCACTGCAGAAACCTAGTACAGATACGGTACTGCCTTCATCCAAGGTTGTTGATGATTGCAACCTCCAAATCGTCATTTTAATTGTAACATTCCAGATGATTGTCGATTCCTTCAACTTGCTGAAGTGATGAAATCATTTCATTTTCACTCCCGGTTGTCTCTGGCATCTCCAAGCCTGAATGCTTGAAACCGCAGTGAGCAAAACAGTTCAGAATTGTCTTACTGCTTTTTGAAGACAAATACACACAAATGACACTATTTAAAAACTGATTGCTCTAAGCTCAGTGTAGTGCCTGACAGCCACACGAGTTTATGCGACTGACGTTAGTTAGAAACTCTTAGGCAACAGTTTCCTGTCCCAATTAAGCAGCATAATGTCCAACATAGATGAAGGTAATCCTGGCTATTTTCTTGATTAGTTTTTGCTGTTTAAGAGTTGTCCCAAATAACCAACTGTCCCAACAGTCTTATTAATTGAAATCCACTGTATATGGTAACATATACGTATAACATATATGTACTTTGATTATAAATTTACTTTGAACATTTGAAGAGTCACAACCCAAAATGCCTACTTTCGTCTCCAAATGCTCTCTGACCCTAGGCTTCTAGCTTCTTCCCCTTTTGTTTCCAGTCCTGAGGAAGGGTCTCAGCCCAAAACGTCAACTGTTAATTCCCCTACACAGATGCTGAATGACTTGTTAAGTTCCTCCAGCATTCTGTAACTGTGAAACATGAAACATCAACTGTGATTCTCCATAGATGGAGCTGAGCACTTCCATCACTGCATATTTACAGAATCTGGTTTTATTTTGCTTTTTGGGAACCATATTAGGATCTAGTTGCTTTAAGGTACAGTTCAGTATGTGAATTCTTAAGATCTTTTTTTTTGCAGTGGGAAATTCCATCCTTCCTTCAACAGTCTCCCATATCCAGCAATTCTAATTATGAGATGATAAGTCTTATTATGGACTAAAATGGTATTTGTTTTACATACAGGACATAGAACAATCAGCACAGTATAGGCCGTTGACCTGCAATGTTGTGCCACCTTTTAACTCACTCTAAGATTAATCAAACCTTTCACTCTCACATAGCACTCCAATTTTCTTTTCTGTCTGTACATATCTTAGAGCCTCTTTACTATCTCTCGTGTATCTGTATCTAGCATCACCCTGGCAACACATTCCACGCACTTACCACTTTCTGTGTGAAAAAAACTGTATCTGACATCCTCCCTATACTTTCCTCCAATCACCTTAGAATTATGCCTTCTCACATTAGCCATTTTGTTATGAAATCAATATAAATTCAATGAATGATGAGTCCTTTCCTTTAACTGCTGTATATTAACTGGTTTCTTACAGTTTCAGTCTTTAAGCTTCTAATTCAGAAACATATAAAAATCCTCCTTTATGGTTTCCCTGCTCCAGCTGCTTTCACTTTAATTTTATCAGGTAATAAGGCTTGGTGGATGCAATTGTATTCAACCATGTCTAACACTATTTCAGCTGAAGTGATCTAACATAGTTCATGTAGAAATTCATCTGCTGAGTCCACAACAACCCTGACTGTGGAAGTACTGCTCACAAATGCATCGGTGCCCAAATCACTGGATGCTCCTGGAACAACTTTACACTAGGCTTTGTCTGTTCCTCACATTCTTTGCCAAACAGAGCATGTGAAGGAGAAAAAGTAAGTTGTGGACCAAAGTGGTCACTGGGAATGGATTAAAAAATATACATCACATCACATGAGGTAATTGGGGCTATGATAGTGAAGGATTTGTAGGAGGTGAGGGAGGTGGGAGTTTGGGTGAGTGGGGACTTGAGTTAGGAGGTCAGTGATCAGTGGGTGAGGTGGAAATGGGTAAGTCTGTAAACTGGGCTGGAAGGTTGAGGGAGGAGGGAGAGGTGATAAGTGAATAAGATAAAAATGGGGCTCCCTGAGTTGGTTCCTAGGAATGGAAAGGAGTCCACTTTAAATCATGTTGACAAAGCAAAGTAAATAGTGCTATTGATACTTCTTTTTAAACTGAGTGCATAATGGACTCTATATGGCCCAACATGATGTAATTTAACTCAGCTTATATTCTAAATAAACGTTGCCACAGGAATGACTTCATTGGGTGACCATTCAACTGTGATCATTTGCTCTGTAGATTGTGATATCTGATTAGAAATGAACTGTTAAATTTCTGAAATGAGTGATTCAATCTGGATATTAGAATGTTCCACTATGCTGGTTATAATACAAAATATTGCAAAAGGCAGCATTTTGTGACCAAATTGTCAGGCAATTACTCATTGTTACTCCTAATCCTCGTCTGTCAACTATTAAAATGTAATATGTGTCCAACTGAATATTTCTTCTATATTTCATATGACATGGGAACAAAGCTAAATTGGTTATAGAGCTGTTCTAAGTATATCAACATGGATGATTGACAACACAATTGTCAAAATTGTGGAAGTCCAAGATGGCAGCATGACGCAGCTTGCAGCGGCCACTCCGGAACTGATTATCTGTTATTTGTGAAGTGGGGTGCCGTGCGCAATCGTAATCGATTGAAAACAGACGTGGAAGCACAGAGAATCATCGGGAAATTCCAGGAAGACCTTCTTCTTTGCTGCTGCTGCTGTGAGGTTCAGGACTCTGCTGGGAACAACAGGCCCCCAGTCCTCGGGGTCGCGTTGCCGATGGCCGTTGGCGGGGCCATCTTAATACGCTTGGCAGAGGATGGTGCTCGGAGAAGCTGTGCCGGAGGGGATGGTTGTCAGCTCGGAGTTTCGACGGACTCAGGTCACTTTCAGTGTGTGCTGCATCTGCGAAGCTGGTTTCGACGGAGCTCCCATTGTGTGCTGCGTCTGCAAGGCTGAGTCGGGCGGCGCCGTGGAAGTCCATAGCGGGGGTACTCCCTTCCTCCGCCGGCGTGGGATGGCGAGTCTGTCGGGACCCTCGGGACTTGTGAAAACTGTGGTGATTTTTTTTTAACTTACAGTCCTTTAACATCTTGGACTATTTTTACTGTGCCCATAGTCTGTTTTTTTATCAATTATGCTATTGGTTGCACTGTTGTAACTATATGTTGTAATTATGTGGTTTTGTGCAGGTCTTGTAGCTTTAGTTTTTGGTCTTGTTTTTGTCTGGTGGATTTGGAGCTCCTTTCCGGGAAATGCGCTAGACGGTAGCGCGATATTAATACGCAGCAGCCTCTCCGGACTCTGGATTTGGGGATTGCCAAACGTTACATGGATTTTCTGGTGTAGTCTGTTTTGTCATATGCTTTTGTGATATCATTCTGGGGAAACGTTGTCTCATTTTTTAACTGCATTGCAGTTGTGGTTTCTAAATGACAATAAACTGAATCTGAATCTGAAAATGTAATAATGCACCTGTACAACCTTTATATAACACTGCTGCTGTTGTACAGAAGATAGAATCATAACCAGATATGCCATTGATTTGTTTGAAACAATGGTACTGATGTGACTAAAACATATAAATATATGAAGTTATAAATCAGCGTATTACATACATATTTTCTTGCTGCCTCTTGGGGTATTCGATACTTGTGATGAGCCTCGACAATGTAATCAAGGAGCTGTTGTTGCTCAGCCGTAAACTCTACTCTCTCTTGGATCTGTATGAACAATAAAAGGTATTTTTACTACTCCACTGGTCAGTGGAATTTAGCAATCTTAATCTAAATTGGATGTCATGTTGGGAAACACAGAACCTAAATCTGTAATATATATTTATGTAGTTTCACTAAAAACTCTATGCAGGGAATATACACAAATCGCTAACGAAATCCTGTCATTTTCACTTCTCTATTAGGAAAAGCATTATACATTGGCACCTCTTATTGGTAATTCAATCTCTTTAAGGCAAATGATCTCACCAATCATTAATTTGTTTAATGTAGCTTTTTAACATGTAACAACAGAATTTCCATGCATTGTTGAGTGTAGTAAGCAAGTTACCTAGAAATGATTTTATAGTACAAATCTTTTGTATGACTCAGACAAACTTTCTAAAAGTAGTATGCTCTTATACATCAATAAAATTCCTCCTCCACTATACCAGAGATCTAGCAATGCTGCTGTGTAAGATGAACCATTAGCCCCCACTGCAATTATCTCTGAGAACACTGCAGAAGAAAACATAAAAGTAGAACCAATGGTTTAATATTCTATACTTGGAGATGAAATGGAGAACTCTGTAGCCAGGTTGACTTACCTTGGGACTGCATTACCAATGAGGTAATTGTGATGTAGAGCAACTTCTTGGTGGCTGCCTCATAGGACAATGTGAGTAGCGTTTCCAAAGACATCTGCATCATTCTCTTTCAATGGGTTATCCTATTACAGTCCTCAACGGAAATCTCAGAAAGTTCTGTTGTGCACTCCTGCCATTTGGAAGTCAGCACATTTGCTTCCCTAGAATGTGTCTTGGCTGCAGCTCTTGTGCTGATGGTTCACCATGCGTAATTCATACCTCTGTACCCCACAGGGTGTGGGGATTTGATTTACACTTGATGCATTGTGCAATATGGCAGCATCATCAAAAAGACTGGATCTGTCCTTGGCTACAAGCCGGACTCTTTTGAGTTAGTGGTGGAGAGGAGGTCACTAAACAGACTGTTATCCATTATAGACAATCTGGCACATCCTCTCCATGACCAACTGAATAAGCAGAGAAGCCCCCTTTCAAACAAGCTCATTCAGCTCCACAGTCACAAGGATCGTTACAGAAAATCTTTCCTACCAAATACAACAAGCATATACAACAGTTCATCTCTATGCAACAGGAGAACACGCATCATAGTACAATAGTCTGTTTTATTATTCCAACATTATGATTTCACATTATTGTGCATTGGTAAATTATTATTGTGTATATTATTATTCTGTACTTTACTATTACTTGAGTCTGCACACTGCTAAGTGTGTCTTTAAATGTTGCTGCTGTAACAAAAGAATTTACCACTCAGGATCAATAAAGTATTTATTATTATTATTATTATTATTACTATTATTATCTTGCTCCTCATCCTTGTTGGAGTTTGACTGCTCAATAGAGGAAGTAGTGAGGATATGGTAATACTCCTGACATGCTGTATGGAACATCAGCCAAAATGTTAACCAGCCAAAATATCCAGGTTGCTCTAACTAAAGCATTGAGCCATTTGCTGCTCAATAGTAGATCCCTTGCAGCTAACATTGTTGAATAGTTAAAGCACTACACTCCCCACCAACTTCCAGTAGATTTAGAGGTCATTTGTGCATATTGTCTATCACTGTAGGTTTTACAGGTAAACAGCACCAGTGAAATAACAAAACATAAAATCTAGTAAGAGGGAAATCAACATAACATTTTAAATCAACAAATATAAGATGGTCGAGGAACTTAGTGGGTCAGGCAGGGTCAGAAAATGAACAGTCAATGTTTTAGGCTGAGATCCTTCATTAGGGATATTGACCAATTCTGATGAAGAACTTTGGTCCAAAACATTGAGTGTTAATTCCCCTCCATAGATGATGCCTGACGCACTGAGTTCCTCCCGGGTTTCGTGTGTATTGGTACAGATCTCCAGCACCTTCAGTCTCTCTTGTGTCTCTGTATACATCTTAGCTGTTCACATTCTGTTGCATACGGAGTTTGTTGGTAAACTGCAGTTGGGGGTTTCCTACATAGCACCATTTTAGCACATGCTTTGAATTTCTATTCACATTTGTTTTAGTTTTCTGTATTGACATATGGCTTCACAAGAAATATGTGCATACTCATATAGAAACATAGAAAACCTACAGCACAATACAGGCCCTTTGGCCCACAGTGCTGTGCCAAACATGTACTTACTTTAGAAATTACCTCAGGTTACCCATAGCCCTCTATTTTTCTAAGCTCCATGAACCTATCCAGGACTCTCTTAAAAGACTCCATTGTATCCGCCTCCACCACCGTCACCGGCAGTCCATTCCACGCACTCGCCACTCTCTGCTTTAAAAAAACTTACCCCTGACATCCCCTCTGTACCTGCTTCCAAGCACCTTAAGACTCTACCCTCTTGTGTTAGCCATTTTAGCACTGTGAAAAAGCATCTGACTATTCTCACGATCAATGCCTCTCATTATCTTATACACCTCTATCAGGTCACCTCTTATCCTCCATCACTCCAAGGAGAAAAGGCCAAGTTCACTCAACCTATTCTCATAAGGCATGCTCCCCAATCCAGACAACATCCTTGTAAATCTCCTTTGCACCCTTTCTATAGTTTCCACATCCTTCCTGTAATGAGGCAACCAGAAATGTGCACAGTACTCCAAGTGAGTCTGACCAGGGCCCTATACAGCTGTAACATTACCTCTCGGCTCTTGAACTCACTCCCATGGTTGATGAAGGCCAATGCACCGTATGCCTCCTTAACTACACAGTTAACCTGTACAACAGCTTTGAGTGTCCTATGGACTGAGATCCCAAGATCCCTCTGATCCTCCACACTGCCAAGAGTCTTACATTAATAATATTTTCTGCCATCATATTTGGCCTACCAAAATGAACCACCTCATACTTATCTGGGTTGAACTCCATCTCCCACTTCTCTGCCCATTTTTGCATCTTATCCATGTCCCGCTGTAACCTCTGACAGCTCTCCACTCCATCCACAACACCCCCAACCTTTGTGTCATCACCAAATTCATTAACCCATCTCTACTTCCTCATCCTGGTCATTTATAAAAATCACGAAGAGAAGGGGGTCCCAGAACAGATCCCTGACGCACACCACTGGTCACTGACATCCATGCAGAATATGACCCGTCTACAACCACTCTTTGCCTTCTGTGGGCAAGCCAGTTCTAGATCCACAAAGCATATATACCCACCATGGGAAAAACACTCTTGTATAACTCTTTGGGTACCTCCCATTCCAAACTTAACTTTGGATAGATTCATTATTTATTTCAGTGATCTTTTTCTTTATCATCTGAACATAAAGTAAGACAAACCTTTAACAACCAAGACATAGAATGTTTATTCATTTGAAGGAAACCATTTAGCATGCCAAGTGTGCTATGTAAGGACAATCCAGCGAGTCTTTATCCTCTCCCTGTAGCCCTGCAAATTTATTGCTTTTTGATGCCTATCCCACTCCATTTTGAATGCTACAGTTGTATCCTCTATTATAATTCCTTGCAGTACATTTCAGATCCTAAATAAAGTAAATTTTCCCTCAGGTTAGTTTTGGTTCTCTCACAAATCATCTTCATTCTATGTGTAGTTCTTGACCTCTGTTCCTATAGGAACAATTTCTACCTAACTGACCATACCCTTAATGATTATCTCTATTGGATCTTCTTGCAATTTGCTCTGTTTAAAAGAGAACAATTCCAGTACTATTTTCTCATTCAGCAACACCTTCATCCTAGGAATCAGTGTAATGAATCTATGCTGCACTGATTCCAGGGCAAGTGTATCTTTAGTTAAATTTGGCGAGCAATATTACACAAAGCATTGCATTTGAGGCCTCAAAGCCCTGTAAAATCTCAGCAGCACCTTCATAAAACAATGCTTTGCAATAAATGTCAACATGCCAATTGCCAACCTAAATTCTTGTACCTGCATAAATACATAATGGACAGAACCCCTCTTTGTTCCAAACTCTACTGTCTCTCCCATCATTCCTACTGGATACCCACATGTTCTTATATTATACTTTTGTGTGGCCACCTTCTCTCTTAACCTGTATTCCTTTGTGTAATTCTCACGCTTCACCATCCATCTACCTTGGTGACACTGGCAAAAGCAAATGCATCGTATTCTGCCTTTTTACCTAACTCACAGATATAAATGCTTCTAATCCCTCTTGTATCCCACTGTCAAGCTGATAACAATATTTTAATGCTGCTCTCTGCTTTTTTTCCTTTAAACAATCTTCACTTCATTCTCACTTTTGTTCTACAGCAGCTGATAGGAAAGCACTTCAGCGGGTCGTCTCTAGCGCACAGAAGATCATCGGGACCCAGTCCTGGAGGACACCTACAGCTCACACTACCTAAGGAAAGCTACAAGCATCTGCAAGGACAATACACACCCATGCAATCATCTGTTTGAACTTCTTCCATCTGGCAGACATTATAAGATTTTCTATGCCCGCACTTCCAGACTGAAAAATAGCTTTTTCCCCAGAGCTACAATTGCTCTGAACCAATCAATCAATTAAAATTGTTATATTGGTACTTTTGATACTGGTTTTATGGCTGTCATGCATCTGAGTTGCGCTTTTGTAATGCTGGATATTGCTTGTACTGGCTATGGTTCCATATTACCGGCTGGTTACTTGATTTTATTTATTGTTTATTTATTTTATTGGTTGTTTTATAGGGAGTTGCAAACTCATTTTTGCTGTATTGGTGCATGACAAATTGTACTATGCAATGATAATAAAGATATTTCAGTTAATCCATTAAACCCTTACTTTATGTAATAACTTTTTGTTTAGTGTATAATACATGTCTGTTGAAATTCCAGAATTACTATATTCACTGGTTCCATTTTATATACCATTATAATTATATAATTAAACTTATTTTATTTATTAGATGAGATTACTCTTTAATAAAATAATCTCAGTTTTACTAAATCATATATTTTCTATGTTTCTAACTGCATAATGTGATGGATTTCAATATTTTGCTGAGAACAGGTTAAACTGAGCAGACTACTTTATTTTCTGTCCATAATTTCTCATATATTGGTATCATATTTGCTGTCTCCCAACCTCTGATACTATTTGAAAACCAGGGGAATTTTGGGAAATGCATCTTCTGTCTCTCCAGCTCCTCTTAAAACTGTGAGATGCAAACTATCATTTAATCATTGTAATATATCCAGCCTTGTACCTTTTAATTTCTCCAGTAATCAATGTAGACATTTCTATTTGTTGCAATACTGTCTATCCATTATATAACCTCCTCAAGAAGATAAGCATGAAATAAATCCTCAATATTGCTTATTATTCTCTATGCCCATCACCTGGAAAAATGTGCCAAACAGCCATAGGAAAACAGGGCAATATACAGTATGCATAGCAGCAATAATTGTGGATAATATTTAACTGGAATTTTCAGAAGATATCAGGATTTTTATCTCAGCTTTAGATAATTCCAGTTCATTCCACGGAAGACATGCAAGACTGAACATTTTTGTGTATTATTTCCACATTCCCCTCACCAATGATTATGTCTTTTCTGTCTTCTGCATGAAATAAAATCTGATATGTGTAGTCTGAAGCTCCCACCATTTTAAAACTGAAATCTTTATCATACAAGTTCAAATTGTCTTACTTTTCCTGCCTTGGTTGTAGACGAAACCTGTTTGGTGTCAACACCATCTTCCTCTGTCTTTATGCTACAAAAAAGATCCATGACTTGTTTGGTGTTTTTCCGCAGGCGTTTGGATTTACACTGGATTTCTGTTAGCAAACCTAGGAGAATTTAATAGATACCATTTAATCAATAGTCCTGGATAAAGAGACTTTTTTTTTAACTTGCGCTGTTCCATTTGCCCATCTCCTCTACATTGGTCTATTTTGATTCATCTTGAAGCAATGTCTTTATTTTAAAATCCTCATCCATATATTCTAATCCTTCCATGTCTTCATAGCATCCATTCTATAGCTCCCTACAATCTTTGGAACCTGGTTCTTGGGCACCATGTTTTTAATTGCTCCATCACACCATTTCCTTATCTGCAAGACACTAAGCTCAGAGAATGCTCTCTCTAGATCTTCCTGCTTGTGTCTCCCCTAAAGTGATCTGCTTTCCTCTCTCTTCCCTTATGAAAACCCATTTAATCTAATAGTTCAATTCAGATCGTTCCAACCCATGATAAATTTTTCAAAGCAGAGCAGAATTTCCAATACTGTATAACATTGTTTCATCAGAAAAAATGCCTATTTGTATCTCAACATTATTATATTAGAACAATAGTTTTAACCATAAAATTACAACATTTTGAAGGCTGCAAAAAGTGTTTGGAAAAGTTAGCTGATCTAAAACAAGGGAATAGTACCAAGGAAATTTAAAATAAATAATTCAAATCTGGGGAGAGAGAAGAGAAATGTTACTCAAAAGATGGGAACATGGAAGAGAAATAAAACTGAAGGGTTTATGAAGCCTTGAGCTGTTCAGTGCCAAATCTGATTTGATGACACCCTTATCAAGAGCTTGAGAAATTTTTGCCGGATTAAAGTTACCATATTTTTGTAGTCGTTAATTTGCACTCCCTCTAAATTCTATCAGTTGTCACCCTTTACCCTACTTAAATATCATGATGACTGTGGCACATTGGTTACCCTGAAGTAATCTGGTTTGTATGTCATTATGTAACATGTGGATTTGTAGAGATCTGAGAATTTGCAAGGGATTCTCCATAATCCCTCTTCACTGATGGAATTGAAAGAACTTGTGAGGCCTAGCAAAACCATGTTAAATGGTTGCTGCAATTCTGTCTTCCAACAAAACTGTTGTCTTCTGTATTTATTAATCCTTTTCCTTATCACTGCAATCAATTTTTCCATCTCTGTGGTAAATTAATGGAAGTTAGATGAAATAGGGGAAGGAATCATTTACAAATGATCTCAGAAGAAAATTGTGATGTTACCAGTTTAGTGTGAATAGGATTGAAGGGGTCAAGGATCCAGTTAATTAGACAAGAACATAGGAAATGTATGGGAGAAATGAAAATATTGCCCGAGGATGCTCTGGGGAGAGATTTGTTTTATAACCATATAACCATATAACAATTACATTATTGAGCTCAAAAGCTAAAGGCTAACTGCTAAAGTAGGCGAATGTATATGGGAATTAAATTTGGCCACCACTACTAAATGCGTATAAGGCAATGTCCACTGGCCTCATTCTCCTCCCACGTATGGAACTCAATGTGAAGGAGAAGAGTATAATTGGTGACCGATAGCACCAGAGAACAATGATTTCTCTCCTTTCTATTTTTTTCTTTAAAATTTCTTCTATTGGCCTCCATCTTGCACCCAATATTAGAAATGAGGCTGAAAGAGACAATAGAAAAAAGTTTCAGGAAATTAATGGCAGTGGGAAAGTATGCCTTATGCAATCTTCCCTTTCCAAAGAGGAGTTTTCAAGAGGGAGGCTAAATCTAGTAAAACCTAATATAAACCAGCCAGATAATGTCATGGATGGTTTAATCAGTTGTTCACTAGAAATGGTCATCATGGTCTTTTGAACTTGAGACTGCAATTCTGCTTGTGAGCTGACTGACCCAGATTTTATGATCTAGATCATATATGTCAAACTCAAGGCCCGTGGGCCAAATCCAGCCCGCGAATTATCTTTGGCCCGCGAGATAATATCTAATTACTATTAAAGCTGGTCCCAGTAATCGAAGCGCCTATGGCGTATGATATGGCTAATGCTGAGTTTATTCAGGTACCAGGTTTTCAGGGTTTTTAGTGTTTATTCGGCAGTCTTGCTCAGCAGTCTTCTTCATAAGAAACAGAATTTGTAAAGTGAAACACTTTGTAGTTATAGCAGAGACTGAGACACATGAGAGCAGGCTGAAAAAACGGAGGCAACGAAAGCTGCGTTCACACGCGTCCAACTGATCCGACCCGCATGAAGCTGCATTTTGCTCAATCCGGCCCGTGACCTAAAATGAGTTTGACACCCCTGATTTAGATGCACAGGTCACATAGATTTTCTGATCTTTCCTGCTTTAGTTGTGTAACAGGCTCTGATTTGTTGATGGACTATCTTTCATATGACTGCAGGTGGAGTGACTGTGATAGGAGACTTTTGCTGCCTTCTACAGCAAACAATAACAATTTTTCCACCTGGATTCAACTAACTGACAATGCCTTCTTTCCCATATTGTAGGTCTTGCCATGGACAATCTACGATTGGCCCCCTGTCAGTTGAATAGGAGATCCTAAAGATCAGTAATTGTGTGTGAGCCCTTTGTTGCTAGTCCTGTCTGTTAAGTACATAAGATCAAGTAATCCCTCATATCTGTTTGCCTATTTAGTACTGTGACAGGTCTTTGACTTATTGCAATATAACAACCTAAGCCTAATATCACAACCTACCATCTTTGGTTAGCAAATTCAGTCAAGCTCAGATTTAAAATTTGATGTTGACCCAGTACTGGAAAAAAGGTTCCAAACTTGAACAAGAATTTAAACATAAAAGTCTTCCACAACTTCATTCCTGAAAGTGTGCCTTCAATCTTTAAGTAATGACCCTTAATCCTAAAACTTTTGAACTAGTAGAAATACTTCGTCCCCATCAAGTCTAATAAATCTTTAATTGCTTAATCATTCAAACATCATTCTTAGACTAATTGATAGCTTTGAGAAAGAAGATTGTAAGTTGAAGAGCCATCACAAAGTCATGAGAACAAGACCAGTTTGACACTCCTCTGGAATATTATCAGAAATGCTGACTTTTGGCAACAGAACTGATTGATAATTTATACCAGAAAGAAAGCAAGAGAGATAGTTGATTATTTAAATCAATCAGAGAGTAAGAGAGACAGATGATTATTGAAACTAGTAAAAAAAAATTGAGCAAACCTATCCATTGAATAAGCTAACTGAAGAATGATGGCCCTGGTCAATAATTTAAATTAAGATCTTGCTTCTGTCACAAATAGATGCAGAAAGCAAGTGACTATCCCCATCATCCTAACCAATATTTATTCCTCAATCAACATTACTAACAACAGATGATCTGCTCATTATCATATTCCTGCTTATTGGAATTTCTCATCTGCAAATTGGCTGTTTCCAAAATTATAGTAGTACTTCATTGACTGTTAAGAGCTTTGGGTTTTTCAGAGATCCTAAAAGGTGTTAAATTAGTAGAAGTTTATTTTTAGTCAAGTGCCAAAGGATCAACAAAAATATATTTTCAAATATAAACTTTTTGTATTTGTTAATTACTTACATTCAGCTAGCATTCCCACTGCCTTGCATTTCTTCAGCCGGCATTCCTGACATTTCCTGCGCATGTACATATCCATTTCACAGTTTCCACCAGTTTTACATTTATACACTGCATTCTTGGTGATACTCCGACGGAAAAATCCTGTTTGGAAAATTAGACATTCTGAGTTTTATAACAGAAGAGTCTCACAGAAAAGATGATAAGTTGTTTAAATTAGACAGATCTACTTATATAATTTTAAACTGTTTTGTTGCATTAAGCATATTTTTATGTCTCCCATATCTCAAAGAAAATCTGAAGACACAGAAGTTTCTAAATGGCTAACTTTCCTTGTGATTTAACCAGAATATTTTTCATACTCTGAATGAATATAATTTCTGAAGCTTAAATCAATATTAATGCTGAATAGTTCTTCACAGAATAATAATCAGAGAAGGCATTAGAAATAATCAAGAATGAGCATACCCTGAAATGTAACAGTGTCAAGAGATACTATCCACAAAATCTGCAAGTATGCCAATAGTTAAATGACTATTGTGAATCAAGTTCCCAGGTTCAGGATTAACAGTGGGGTATGTAGTTGTAATTATATGCATTATATATTAGGCCGAGAGATGACATTGATATTCATATTTTTAAACCTATCTCCATCCATTTCTGGGTTTGCTGTACCAATAATCTAGTCCTCTGGAGTGCAAATTAGAAAATCCTGCAGGTCCTGAAAATTGGAATTCCAATGCTACTAGTGCTTAGTGGACACTACTTGTTCAGAATGGAAGCTCAGACAACATTCGATAGATATTGTATCAGGGTGCATCCCCAGATGCACTGAATGAAATACTATCCACTATGTACATAGGTTGTTCATAGGGCAAAATTGCAGTCAACAGGATGATGTTCAACATAAAAGGCAGACAAAATCAAAAAGAGTGAATACAGGACTGAAGGTGTTGTATCTGAATGTGCGCAGTATATGGAATAAGGTAGATTAACTTGCAGCACAGTTGTAGTTTGGCACCTATGATGTTGTAGGCAACTCTAAATCATGGCTGAAAGATTATAGCTGGGAGCTTAATGTCCGAGGATACACATTGTATTGAAAGGACAGGCAGGAAGGCTGAGGGGGCAGCATTGCTCTGTTGCTAAAAAAATAAAACCAAATCATTAGAAAACGGTGACATAGCGTTGGAAGGTGTTGAATGATTGTGGATAGAGTTAAGGACTGCAAGGATAAAATGAGCCTGATGGGAATGACATACAGACCCCCAAACAGTAGTAAGGATGTTGCATACAAATTACAATGGGAGATAGAAAATATATGCCCAAAGGGCAATGTTACAATAGTCAATATGTAGGTAGAATGGGAAAATCAGGTTTGTGTTGGATTCCAGGAGGGGGAATTTCTAGAGTGCCTACGAGATGACTCTTTAGAGTAGTTCATGGTTGAGCCCACTAGAGGATGAGCTATTCTGGATTGGATGTCGTGCAATGAACCAGAATTGTTTAGAGAGCTTAAGGTAAATGAATCCTTAGGGGAAAGTGATCATAATATGATAGAATTCACCCTGAAATGTGAGAAGAAGAAGCTAAAGTCAGATGTATCAGTATTACAGTGGAGTAAAGGGTATTACAGAGGCATGAGAGAGGAGTTGGCCAGAATTGATTGGAAAAGAACACTGGCAGGGATGATCATAGAGTAACAAAGGCTGAAATTTCTGAAAGCAATTTGGAAGGCACAGGATATATATATATCCTAAACAGGAAGGAGTATTCTAAAGAAAAGATGACACAACCATGTCTAACAAGAGAAGTCAAGGCCAACATAAAAACCAATCAGAAGGTATATAATAAAACCAAAATTACTGGGAAGTTAGAGGATTGGGAAGCTTTTACAAACCAACAGAAGGCAACCAAAAAAGTCATTAAGAAGGTAAAGATGGAATACAAAAGTCAGCTAGCTGATAATATTAAAGAGAGTACCAAAAGTTTCTTCAGATACCTGAAGTTTAAAAGAGAGGCGAGAGTGGATATCGGACCGCTAGAAAATGATGCTGGACAGGTAGTAATGGGGAACAACAAAACAGCGGGCAAACTGAATGAATATTTTGTATCTGTCTTCACTGTAGAAAACATTAGTAGTGTGGTGGAAGTTCCAGGTGTCAGGTGGCATGAAGTGTGTGAAGTTACCATAACTAGAGAGAAGATTCTTGGGAATGAAAGGTCTGAAGGTGGATAAGTGAGCTGGACCAAATGGACTACACCCCAGGGTTCTGAAAGAGGTGGTTGAAGAGATGGTGGAGGCATTAGTAATGATCTTTCAAAAATCACTAGATTCTGGGATGGTTCTGGAAGACTGGAAATTTGCAAAATGTCACTCCATTCTTCAAGAAGGGAGAGAGACAGAAGAAAAGAAATTATAGGCTAGTTCATCTGACCTCAGTGATTGGAAAGATGTTGGAGTTGAATGTTAAGGATGAGGTCTCTGGGTACTCAGAGACACATAGTAAAATAGGCCATGTTCAGCATGGTTTCCTCAAAGGAAAGTCTTGACTGACAAATCTTTTGAAATTCTTTGAAGAATTAACAAGCAGAATAGACAAAGGAGAATCAATTGAAGTTGTGTACCGGATTTTCAGAAGGTCTTTGATAAAGTGCCACACATGAGGCTGCTTAACAAGCCCATGGTATTACAGGAAAGATTCTAACGGGAATAAAGCAGTGGCTGATTGTCAGGAGGCAAAGAGCAGGAATAAAGTGAGCCTTTTCTGTCTGCCGGTGACTAATGGTGTTCCACAGGGGTCTGTGTTGGAGCTGATTCTTTTCTTTTAGTATCTGTCAGTGATTTAGATGATGGAATTGATGGCTTTGTTGCAAAGTTTGCAGACGATATGAAGATAGCTGGAGGGACAAATAGTTTTCAGGAAGTAGATAAGCTACAGAAGGACAGATTAGAAGAATGGGCAAATAAATGGCAGATGAAATACAGTGTCAGGAAATGTATGGTCATGCACTCTAGTAGAAGAAATGAAAAGGTAGATTATTTTGTAAATAGAAAATACAAAAAAACTGAAGTGCAAAGGGACTTAGGAGTCCTATTGCAGGATCCCTGAAGTTAAATTTGCAGGTTGAGTCTGTGGTGAGGAAGGCAAATTCAATGTTAGCATTCATTTCAAAAGGACTAGAATATAGAAGCAAGGATGTAATGTTGAGACATTATGAATGTGAATATGAATACTCACTTGGAGTATTGTGAGCAGTTTGGGCCCCTTAGAAAGGATGTGCTGAAACTGCAAGGGGTTCAAAGGAGGTTCACAAGAATTATTCCAGGATTGAATGGCTTGTCATGTGAAGAGTGTTTGATGGCTCTGGACCTGTATTCACTAGAATTCAGAAGAATGACCTCATTGAAACTGAATGCTGAAAGCCCTTAATAGAGTGGATGTGGAGTGGATGTTTCCTATGATGGGAGAGTCTAAGACCAGAGAACATAGCCTCAGAATAGGTGGGCATCCTTTTAGAATAGAGATGAGCAGAAATTTCTTCAGCCTGGGAGTGGTGAATCAGTGGAAATCTTTGCCACTGGCAGCTGTGGAGGCCTAGTCATTATGTATATGTAAGGCAGAGGTTGATAGGTCCTTGGTTGGTCAGGGCATGAAGAGATACAGAGAGAAGGCAGGGGATTGGGGCTGAGAGGAAACGTGGATCAGCCATGATGAAATGGCAGAGCAGACTTGATGGGCCAAATGGCCTAATTCTGCTCCTATATCTTATGGTCTTATGAAAGGATAAAATCCAAGAGCAACATACAGCCCTTGACAAGTTAAAACTGGATCACTCAAGTTCTTGATCTTTCTGCATGAAGTGGGCTTGCAGTAGGCCAAACATCTTGTTTATGCCAATCAGCTTTGTTCTGTAATATGCATCATCAAAGTTGTCATCTGACTTTTCCAAGGCCAAGCTCTCTCTGATGAACTCCCCCTTGTGTTATTCTGTCCCCTTGATCTGGTTCCTACATATTCATGTCCCTGGCATTTCACTAAATGTATATATGTCTTTAAAATATGTATTTCCGAGCTAAGTGTGAAGAATAGAGAAGCACACACATATTGAAATTCAGTTCTCCTTTGAATTTGTGTGTATGCATTGGATTATACTACTAATAGTTAGCTCTGCCACACCTCTAATTCAGTCGTCCTGTTCCAGTTTTGGAGTAGTCTGATACAATAATATTAGCAGGTTAAGTAGTTTTGTTTATTATGCATCACTCTCATTTGTTCCTCAGCCACTTCAAGGTAGAATGTTCTTCATCTCGCACACGATATAAAATTCAATAACCTCCTGAAGCCAGTAGTTACAAAGATATTATCATCACACTGATTAAAGAGATGCTTTTCAATGAAAGAGGATGAATAAGCACATTGTAAGTAAAGCAGAATGTGGATGTTGGAAATCTGATAGAAAAACAGAAAATACTGGAAATGTAGAAAAATGGTCAGGCTGCATTTGCAGAGAGGGAAACGCAATTAATATTTTATGTAATTTACCTGAACTATGAAGTCAAAACCTGAGATGTTATCATTTTCTCTCTAGAGCTGCTTAGTATTTCTAGCATTTTGTTTATCTTTATTCTGTTACGTAAGAGTTGACTAGGTCAACAGAAACCATCTGAAATAATTACTTTCCAGAGCTGGTCTGCAGGCATTCATTGAACTGGTTTGTTGAATTTTTTTGTGTTTGTGTTATGTTTAGTGAATGTATATGCAGTAACTGTTAATTCATTAGGTCACCAACAGCAATGGCATTACTAACAATCTGATATGTCCATGATTACACAAAAACTTCAGATTTTATGCTAAATCACATTTTCATATGTAAGGTCATAAGACATAGGAGCAGAGACAGATACCCACCAAACAAAATATGCACAAATGCTCACATGAACATTCTTGCATGCATTATATATACACTCATGCACATATACCAAATGTCTAAAAATACACACATGGTATACTATTGATACAGATACTCAGGTATAGACAGGTATTCACATTGTGCTTTTGGTATCCACAAATTGTTGGCACGTGGCCAAGTGGTTAAGGCGTTCATCTAGTGATCTGAAGGTCGCTAGTTCGAGCCTTGGCTGAAGCTGCGTGTGTGTCCTTGAGCAAGGCACTTAACCACACATTGCTCTGTGACGACACCAGTGCCAAGCTGAATGGGTCCTACTGCCCTTCCCTTGGACAACATCGGTCGCGTGGAGAGGGGAGACTTGAAGCTTGGGCAACTGCCGGTCTCCCATACAACCCTGCCCAGGCTTGCACCCTGGACAATTTCCAAGGTGCAAATCCATGGTTTATCGAGACTAGCGGAGGCCTACTTTACATCCACAAATGATTCCCTACTCTCAGTTTCCCAAAGAATTGTGACTGAAATAGTTAATAGTTCTTACAGTTGTAGGTTGTAAGTTATTAATTTAAACTATGTAATTACAATGTATAATTTCTACTTAATAGAACTGTGTAAACACATCAGCAAATCTGGTCTGGCAGTAACCATACATCTACTCCTATACTGCTCCATGCACCACACCTCTGACAACCCAATAACAACCTCCATCAGTCACTAATCTTACCTAATGTTCATAACACAAGTTCAAACATTTACTATTGCTTGAATACACCAAAATCCACAGCTGAGTATGAATGTGCTATCCTTCTTGGGATGACGGGAACTGTCATTGCTATTGCTACCTATCTGTCAGCGGGCTGGCCAGAACGATTGCACTGAAACAGTGCTGCCTGAGGCTGGGCCATCCAGCCCCAGGCCTGCTTCTGGGTCACCTCTTAGTCTTCTGTCACTTGCACGTGATGAATTTTCTAGAACTACAGTACCTTGAAATACTAAGGCAGGCAGTGAAATGTAGGACTAAGAGTTGGACAATGACATTTAATCAATAATTATGAAGCCTTATCGCTATTTGGATCTCTAAATATTTTGGCATGGTGACTCCTTAATTCAAATTTTCATTATTAGTATTCTGATAGATGTAGATCATCAACACTGTGGGGAAAGCAATGTGAGAATTAAATGATTAAGTTTCCCTTTACTTATTCTTACTTATGAGGACATGCCCTCTTCTCATTGTTACCATCAGGAAGGAGGGGCAGAATCTGGAAGGCACACACTCAGCAATTTAAGAACAGCTTCTTCCCCTCGGCCATCCAATTTCTAAATGGACATTGAACCCATGAACACTACCTCACTACTTTTTAAAAATTTATTTCAGTTTTTTGCACTACTTATTTTAACTTAACTATTTAATATACATATATATAATTACTGTAATTCGGTTATTTTTTCTATATTTATCATGTATTGCACTGTACTGCTGCTGCAAAGTGAATAAATTTCATGATATATCCCAATGATATTAATTCCGATTCTGGTTAGACAGAAAAGCTGGAAAAATGTTAATTACATACAGGTAAATGAACAAATAAATGAGTAGATGAAGTAGCCCACTCAGCCCTCAAATCTGCTCATTTACCATTTAATAAAATCATTCTGATTTCATTTGTAATTTTAACTCCCTGTTCTACTCCTGGTAACCTTTCATTATCTCACTTATCTAAGTGTGCCTGCTTTAAAAATATTCAAAATCCCTGCTTTCAACTAACTAATTTCAAGTTTTACTTTCATACGTAGCTTCTAGTTGTTGATTCTCCAAAAATAGGATATATTCTCAGGACCCCCAAGATCTTGCCTATTTCAATCGCTCTCACTCTTCTAAACTCCAGTGGATAGTGCCTAGCCCATCGATGCTTTCCTTATGAGACTATCATAGGTATTATACTAGTAACAACAATGCTGGAAGCATTCAGCTGACAAGCAGTTCCTGAAGAGGCAAAAGTTGTAAGATGACGTTTTTGTTTGTGACCCTGCAGGATGAAGAGGAAAGAAGATGTGTGTGTGTGTGTGTGTGTGTGTGTGTGTGTGTGTGTGTGTGTGTGTGTGTGTGTGTGTGTGTGTGTGTGTGTGTGTGTGTGTGTGTGTGTGTGTGTGTGTGTGTGTGTGTGTGTGTGTGTGTGTGTGTGTGCGTGCGTGTGTGGACAGCACTGGGGATGTGGTTTTCCTGAAAATTTAATGTTCACACCATTGGGTTCTAAGTAGATTACTCTCATTTGCTTGTAAGCTAACCAAGGAAGAAAAACTTTCTCCAATCTTAAGTATATCAGATGAGGCCTCACCAATGCTGCATATAACTGAAACAATGTTAGTATCTTTGTCTTCCTTAGCAAGAAATCTTATGTTAGCTGTTGTATCTTTATTTACTGAGACAGTGTGGAACAGGCCCTTCCAGCCCTTCCAGCTGCACCACCCAGCAACCCTCGATTTACCCCAGCCTAATCACAGGACAACTTAGAATGATCAGTTAACGTACCAGCCAGTACATCTGTCGACGGGTGGTGGTGGGGTGGGGGGTGGGGGAAACAGGAGCACCTGGAGAAAACCCATGCATCCACAGGGAGGACACAAAGACAGTGCCAGGTTTGAACTCTAAACTCTGACACCCCGAGCTGTATAGCGTCAAGCTAGCTGCTACGTTACTGGCCTGAAGTGATTTATGCACTAATACACTCAAATCCCTCTGCATCTCAGAGTTCAGTAGTCTCTCATCATTTGGATAATATCCTTTTCAGTTTTCCTGCCAAAATAAACAAATTCATAGTTTCTACATTAATAATCCATTTACTAGAGATTTGACTGATCACAATCTATTTATATCCATGTAGCTTCCTTTGCGACATTGTCAGAACTTACTTACCTACCTACCTTTGTGTCATCAGCAAAGTTACCTATTGTATGTTAAAGTAATTTACCTAAAGTAAAATTTTGAGGTCCCATCATCAATATCTATGCAACACTGTTTGTTACATCACAGCCAGTCTTTTCTCCACCCCATAATATTACTTGTTACACTGAGATTCCATTGCCTACAATAACTTTTGATACAGCTTTTATCAATACCTTTTGGAAATCAATTACATTACATCTGCTGCTTCCTTTATTCACATCGTCTGTTAATACTTCAGGGAACTGCAATAAATTGGTCCGATGTGACTTCCTTTTCACATCGATTATCTTCAATTTTCCCCCTAAATATCCTGTTGTATCATCTTTATTAATAGTTTCTAACATTTTCATTATCAGAGGTTCATTTATTATAAAAGTATGTGTGCAGTATAGAACTCTGAGAATCATCTTCTCCAGATAGCCACTAAACAAGGGAAAGCCATGGTAGTTCTAGGTAAAACATCAACACACCCCTCCCTCTCACACACAAACACACAAAAAAGCACTTTAAAATCGCCCCAAATTACATTGCAGAACAAGAGCATCAACTGCCCCCACACCCTGCAGAGAAAAAAATCAGGGAAGCTTCAGAACATCAAATCCCACCTGCACAACCCCCTCCCCCTTGCAGAAAATAAATTGGATTTCCTTCTTGTTTTTTTCTACAGTCCAAACTACAGTAAATACCTATTTTATTTTATCTGCCATTTCCTTGTTTTGCATTACTCATTCCCAAAACTCTCTTTCTATCGGGAATAATATTCACTTTGTAAACTGTCTTTAAAAACATCTTTCTGTTTATATCTCTAGCAAGCTTAATATCATACTCTAGTTTTCTCAATTTTAGTAATCTTTTTATCATTCTTTGGTGTTTATTTGAAATCTATCCTACCTACTGACCTCAATCCATTGAGAGTGTTATGGTCCCAGTTTCTAGTATGGATTCCTGATTGGTTCTTGTTCTGAATTCCATGGAATTTCCATGGAGTTGGAAGATGGGCAGCTCCGGTATTGTAAATGAATGAACACACGGGAATAGGGGAACAAATTTTGAAGTGAGGATGATATATGACTTGAAGTCTACCTTGCAGTAACCAAGCAACTGATATCCTCTGCGATTTTGCAAATAAGCTTTGATGAGATATTGCTAACCATTTTGTACATCATGAACTGCAAAAATATGTTCAGTATGATGGCATTATAATGAGCTGCTTCATGCTGAATCAGTTAAACCTTTAGTTATATGAAGGCAAGCCTTCATAAGGTACATCAAGTACAAAATCATATGCTTACCAATATAGTTTCTTACTTGATCTTATAATAATAATAATATGGCATTTACATAGCACCATATATAACAAAAAAAAACATTATCCTACATGATCAAAAAGTTCTTGGAATCTCCTATAAAGATTAATGATATTTGTCACATGTATATGCATCACTTGCGTCAAATGATTGTGCTGGGCAGCTCACTAGTGTTGCCACACTTCAGGCGCCAATATAGCATGCCCACAACTCACTATCCCTAACCACAAGTCCTTGGAGTGAGAAAGGAAACCAAAGCTGTCATGAGGAGAACGTAAAACTCCTTACAGACGGCAGCAGGAACTGAACACCGACTTTACAACTGGCACTGTAAAGCAACACAGCTCCCACTACGCAGTGTATTGCCTACATAGCTGCAGCTCAGAAGAATAAAATAAACTCTACTATAAAATCAGTCCCCAGCATACTCATAAATTATTAGGGATTCCCTTTAAACCTCAGTTTTGTAGGTCATTCAATGGCTTTGCACAAAGACAGATTTCACCACCACGTACTCTTCCAGATATGGGCATACATCTGTGAATGAATACAAGTCCAGGGTACCAAAAGCTGTGTACACAAATGGGAATCCACAGAGCATTAAAAAAACATACTTAATGCAAGCTAGTTTCTATCACTTAGGCTACGCACATGACACTATATCATTTATAACTCCTTTTTAAACGGACAAATTAGAAAAATAATTCATTATAATATAAAAATGTCTAATATTCTTACCTTTGCATCCTTCACAGGTTAGTGCATTATAGTGATACCCTGACGCTTTGTCCCCACACACCACACACAACTCCTCCTCTCCCTTTACTCGCAAAGATGAATTATTGAGTCTTGGTCTTTTCATCACGGGTATTCCTCCATCTGCAACATTGGGGACCAAGTACTGTGGTTTGTTTAGCTCATATGAGCTCGGAGAATAATGTCCTTCTGGTGAATATTGAGGGTAGTAATTGTGAGTGGAATAATGTGCCTGCTGTTGTGGCGCGGCCATCGTAGAGAACTGCATATTTGGATACTGGCTGTATGGAGGCATCTGTAGATCTGGGTCTTGCAGTGGGTAGTTAATCTGATCAGTCAGAACCTCTAAATTTAGAACAAAGGAGAAATTACTCAATAGCAAGAAACTTTAATCTATATCTATGAATACTTCTAATATATCGCTGCTTTCCAGAGAAAAAAACTGCAGCATTTTAACATGGCAGCTCACGATCACCTCCTCAAGTTCATTTTGGGAAGGGCAATAAATGCAGCCATTGTCAGTGATGCCCAGATTCCAAAATTAATTATAATAAAATGCCGAACTCTTCACCCACACTCAGCCTCAGTGTGAGTAACCTGTATCATTGGTAGCCAGCAATTAAATACAGGAATCTTACGCCAGTAACTTAAGAAACTCATTACTTGCCTCTTGACATCACTGCACATGCTCAGCAGTCTTAAACATGGCCATATCAAATGCAGGAAAGGATCTGAATCATATTTCCAAAGATATACTACTTTTTAGGCAAAATTCATTGAGTGGTACACAAAAACGTTGGACTTTGTGAGTGAGTTTCTTATTGGTTTTTCATGAAATCATCACTTATAATCATCAATATATGCTATGAAATCATATTATAAATAACTGGTAGATTACATCCAAAGAACAGCAGAGAGCCTTAATTCACTTAACGCTGTCTAATTTTATCAGAATTATTTTTAACCTTTTTTGAATGAAATAAAAGGTTTCAGTTTGGAAAAGTAATTTAGTATTTCACACCATAATCATGAAAAAAATCTTGCAGGAAGAGAACTCTAAAATAAAAAAGTTAACTTCACATTATTATCTGTTCTGGTGTAAATATAATTGTAGTCCCATATTATTTCTGCAATTTATATTGTGTTTTTGTTTTGAGTTAATTAACTGCAGTCTAATGTGTAATAGCATGAAGCCACTGAGCATCTAAAAGGCAAATTTTCTTTATTTTGCTTGAAACTTTGACAGCTGAATCAAATTTATAATCAGCTTGACTCCCTTATCACCTTCCCATGGCATCTTAATCCTGTTTATTAACCATATAACCATATAACAATCACAGCACGGAAACAGGCCATTCCGGCCCTCCTAGTCCGTGCCGAACTCTTAATCTCACCTAGTCCCACCTACCCGCACTCAGCCCATAACCCTCCACTCCTTTCCTGTCCATATACCTATCCAATTTTACCTTAAATGACACAACTGAACTGGCCTCTACTACTTCTACAGGAGGCTCATTCCACACAGCTATCACTCTCTGAGTAAAGAAATACCCCCTCATGTTTCCCTTAAACTTTTGCCCCCTAACTCTCAAATCATGTCCTCTCGTTTGAATCTCCCCTACTCTCAATGGATACAGCCTATTCACGTCAACTCTATCTATCCCTCTCAACATTTTAAATACCTCGATCAAATCCCCCCTCAACCTTCTACGCTCCAATGAATAGAGACCTAACTTGTTCAACCTTTCTCTGTAACTTAAGTGCTGAAACCCAGGTAACATCCTAGTAAATCGTCTCTGCACTCTCTCTAATTTATTGATATCTTTCCTATAATTCGGTGACCAGAACTGTACACAATATTCCAAACTTGGCCTTACCAATGCCTTGTACAATTTTAACATTACATCCCAACTTCTGTACTCAATGCTCTGATTTATAAAGGCCAGCGTTCCAAAAGCCTTCTTCACCACCCTATCTACATGAGACTCCACCTTCAGGGAACTATGCACTGTTATTCCTAGATCTCTCTGTTCCACTGCATTCGTCAGTGCCCTACCATTTACCCTGTATGTTCTATTTGGATTATTCCTGCCAAAATGTAGAACCTCACACTTCTCAGCATTAAACTCCATCTGCCAACGTTCAGCCCATTCTTCTAACCGGCATAAATCTCCCTGCAAGCTTTGAAAACCCACCTCATTATCCACAACACCTCCTACCTTAGTATCATCAGCATACTTACTAATCCAATTTACCACCCCATCATCCAGATCATTTATGTATATTACAAACAACATTGGGCCCAAAACAGATCCCTGAGGCACCCCGCTAGTCACCGGCCTCCATCCCGATAAACAATTATCCACCACTACTCTCTGGCATCTCCCATCTAGCCACTGTTGAATCCATTTTATTACTCCAGCATTAATACCTAACGACTGAACCTTCTTAACTAACCTTCCATGTGGAACTTTGTCAAAGGCCTTGCTGAAGTCCATATAGACTTCATTAGATTTAACTCATTTCTTAATTGAAGCAAATACATAAAGACACTAACTAGAATTACAGAATTACAGAACACTACAGCACAGAAACAGGCTCTTTGGTCTATCTAACCCATGCTGGTCCATTAATCTGCGGGTCACATCGACCTGCACCCAGACCATACCCCTCCCATCCATGTACCTATCCAAATTTCTCTTCAGTGTTGAAATTGACCCTGCATCCACCAATTGCTCGTTTTACACTCTGATCACCCTCTGAGTGATTAAGTTCCACCTCATGTTCTGCTTAACATTTCACCTTTCTTCCTTAACCTATGACCTATAGTTCTAGTCTCACCCTACCTCAGAGGAAAAGGACTGTTTGCATTTACCCAATCTCTTCTCCTCATAATTTTATTCACCTCTACCATATCTCCCCTCAACCTTCTATGCTCTAGGGAATAAAGTCCTAACCTATTCAGTCTTACCCTATAACTCAAATCTTAAGTCCTGGCAACATCCTTGTAAATTTTCTCTGCACACTTTCAATCTTATTGACATTATTCCAGTAGGTAGGTGATCAAAACTGGAGACAATATTCCAAATTCACCACTGTCATATACAATTTCAACATAACAGCTCAACTGTTGTACTCAGTACACTGATTTATGAAGGGTAATCTGCCAAAAGTTTTCTTTACGACCCTATCTACCTGCGACACCGCTTTAGAGGAATTATGGACCTGTATTCACAGATCTCTCTGTTCTACCACACTCCTCAAAGCCTTATCAGTCACCATGCAAGTCCTACGCTGGTTTGTCCTCCCAATGTACAACACCTTATACTTGTCTGCATTAAATTCCATCTGCCATTTTTCCAGCTGGTCCAGATCCCACTGCAAGCTTTGATAATCTTCCTCGCTCTCCACCACATCCACCAGTTTTGGTGTCATCTGCAAATCTACTGATTCAGTTAACCACATTATTATCCAGTTCATTGATATAAATGACAAACGACAACAGACCTAGCACCAATCCCTGTGACACTCCACTATCACCGGCCTCCGATCAGAGAGGCAATCATCTACTACCACTCTCTGGCTCCTTTCGTGAAGCCAATGTCTAAACAAGCTTACTACCTCATCTTGAATGACAAGCAACTGAACCTTCTTGACCAAATTCCAATGCAGGACCTAGTCAAAGGTCTTGGTAAAGTCCATGTAGACAACTTCCACTGCCTTATCCGATATGTCCCTCCCCCAGCACCCGGGAGGCAACATGCCATCCAGGAATCTCATTCTCATCTACAGAACCTCTTCCTGTTCACCTAACCAATGAATCCCCTACCACTACAGCTCACCTCTTCTCCTCCCTTCCTGTCTGAGCCACAGAGCCAGACTTAGTGCCAGAGGCCTGGTGTTGCGCCTTTCCTCTGCTAGGTATCCAAACAGTATCCAAAGCGATATATCTGTTGTTCAGGGGAACAACCACAGAGGTAGTCTGCACTGACTGTCCTTTCCCCTCCCCACCCCCGACAGTCACCCATTTACCTGTGTCCTACACCTTGGGTGTAACTACCTCTCTGTATGTTCTATAAACCCCTCAGCCTCCCAAATGATCCAGAGTTCATTCAGTTTCAGTTCCAGCTCCAGCTCCCTAGCGCAGTCTGTTAGAAGCTGCAGCTGGATGCACTTCTTGCAGGTGTAGTCAGGGACTCTGGAGATCTTCCTACCTTCCCACATCCTACAAGAAGAACATTCCAGTATCCTGTCTAGTATCCCCTCTGCTCTAAATGTGCAATAAGAAATAAAGGAAGAATAAATAACAAACAAAAATCTACCTATGGTCTACTGAGCCAAAGCCTCAACTCCCCATTCTAACACTGGCCCACTCACACAATGGTTAAATCTAACTTCTTTTTATTTGTCCTTGCGAAGTGCCTAATTATGCGAAATCTAATGTCTTCTCAGGACTGTGGCGTTCAAAATGTGCCAATTGCCTCTGCTTGCTTCTTTTAAACTCTCTCTCCGTCCAAGCAGTCTGGTGTCTCCTTGGGGCTCTGGCACACAAAATGAAGAGCACAGCATTTGCTAGATTTAGAATAATTCTCACCTACATTCCTAGAAGATCCTCTCTGCACTTTGTTTTCACCATTGTCTAAATCAGTTCCATCTCAGCTGCAGTTTTTAATTATGCTAATTTGACACATATGTCAGTTTCTCAGCATTTTAGTAGAAAATTTATTAATTCCCATGGTGGGTCTGGAATCACTAGGGTGCATTCAGTCAAATGTTACATTCCCTTACTGTTAGTTTTACATAAACTTGTGTCAGTACTATTTTCAAATGAGCTGATGATATCTCAAAGTTACAATTACAAATGTGTTTATTTAACTTCTTCCCCTGCATTAGTTTCATATAATGAGTAAGCTGCCAAATTGCAACAGTTAAAATATATTTAACTTTCCTCCAATGTATTTTCCTTGGGTTAGGCCCAGAAGTTGTCTAATGTTGAAAATTTATTCACCACTAGAGTTGTTGCATCAATTTTGTGAGATAATATTGATGTTCCCAGGTGTAAAATCAATCACTGGCCTGATTTCTTGGAGTTTCAAAATAGAACATAGAACAGTACAGAACAGTACAGGCCCCTTGGCGACAGGTACTTTTTAACATACCAATCCAATCCTTTCCTCCAGCATAGCCCTCCACCGTTCTATTAACCATGTGCCTATCTAAGAGTTTCTTAAATGTCCCTAATACATGTTTCCATGCACCCGCCACTGTCTTTGTATCAAACTTACCTCTGACATCCCCCTATACTTTTCTCCAATCACCTTAAAATTATGCCCTCTTACACTAGCCCTGGAAAAACATCTCTGGATATCCATTAGAGTTATGCTTTGTAACTTCCTGTAAACCTTTATCAAGTCATGTCTCTTCTGCCTTCACTCCTTAGCTCACTCAGCCTATCCTCATAAGACGTTCTCTAATCCAAGCAGCATTCTGGTAAATCTCCTCTGCACCCTCTCTAAAGCTTCTATATCCTTCCTATAATGAGGTGACCAAACTGAACTCAATATTCTAAGTCTGGTCCAACCAGGGTTTCAGAATCAGAATCAGAATCAGGTTTATTATCACCAGCACGTGACGTGAAATTTGTTAACTTAGCAGCAGCAGTTCAATGCCATACATAATCTAGCAGAAAAAATATAATAATAAATAAAATAATAATAAATACATTAATTAATTATGTATATTGAATAGATTTTTTAAAAACATGAAGAACAGAAATGCTGTATATCAAAAAAAAAGTGAGGTCATGTCCAAAGATTCAGTGTCCATTTAGGAATTGGATGGCGGAGGGGAAGAAGCTGTTCCTGAATCACTGAATGTGTGCCTTCAGGCTTCCGTACCTCCTCCCTGATGGTAACAGTGAGAGAAGGGCATGCCCTGGGTGCTGGAGGTCCTTAATAATGGTCCTTATAGAGCTACATTACCTGATGGTAACAGTGAGAGAAGGGCATGCCCTGGGTGCTGGAGGTCCTTATAGAGCTACATTACCTGATGGTAACAGTGAGAGAAGGGCATGCCCTGGGTGCTGGAGCTCCTCAATAATGGTCCTTATAGAGCTACATTTCCTTGCGGCTCTTGAACTCAAGTCACCCAATTAATGAAGATTAACACATCATATCTTTTGTCAACAATCCTTTCAACCCTCTATTCCTCCACACTGCTAAGAGTTCTGCCAGTAACTCTGTATTCTGCCTTCAAATTTGCCCTTTTTATTTGAATCACTTCACACGTTTCTGGCATGAATCCCATCTGCCATTTCTCAACGCAGTTCTACACCCTGTAAATGTTCAGTTGTAACCAACGACAACCTTCTACATTGTGCACAACTCCCCCAATCTTTGGGTCATCTGCAAACTTACTAACCCACCCTTCCACCTCCTCATCCAAGTCATTTATAAACATTACAAAGAGAAGGGGTCCAAGATCAGGACCCTGTGGAGCACCATTGGTCATCAACCTCCAGGCAGAATACACTTCATGCACAACTACTTTTCTGCCTTCTGAATCCACAAAGCCAAGTTTCCCTGGATATCATGCCTCCTAACTTTCTGAATGAACCTATCACGCGGAACTTTTTCAAATGCCTTACTAAAATCTTTATACACCAGATGCACTGCTCTACCTTCATCAATGTGCTTTGTTACATCCTCAAAGAATTCAATCAGGATCATGGGGCACGACCTGCCCCTCACAAAGCCATGCTGACTATCCCTAATCAGTCCATGCTTTTTCAAAAATGATTGTAATCCTGTCTCTAAGAATCTTCTCCGATAACTTGCCTACCACTTAGTGTTCTGCAGTCAAAGGCCAGCATTCCCTGTGGACAGATGTCAGGTGAGCAAGCGCTAATAAGGACGACCATTGATTCTCAATGCCAATGATCACAGTCAGCCTTGTGGACAAGGGCAGGTGACCTTCCCAGGGATTGGAGTTCCATGTGGGCAGAGGCATACGAGCCAGTGAATCCCCCAACTTGATGAGGCCCATAGTTGGAAAGCTATGTGAGTCCATCGTTCAAGGCCCAGAATTCATATCCATTGACAGGCGGGTCCTGGGGTTGATAACAAAGGCGGAAGCCCAAAGGTCTGGAGGTTGAGGCCTGATGTTTGAGGACTGGGTTGACATGCCTGGAAGCTGGAGGCCCGATGTACGCAACTGAGGTCTGGGTACAGTGACTCCAGAGGAGACCAGTTTGTGTGTGTGAGTGGGGAAGTGGGAGGGAGGAAAGGGCTGTTGTTGTTTTGTTTGTTACTGTTGTGTTGTTATTTGCATTGTTCTGCTGAATATTGTGGGCATGCTACATTAACGCTGATTTGAGTGGCAGCACATTCTGAGGTTGCGTTGGCTGTTGATACAAAAGATGCAGTTCACTGTATGTTTCATCATATATGTGATAGATAAATGAATACGAAAGGGTGGATTGATGGACCAGATAAGAGATAGCCACACTGGTTTGTAACTGGAAACATGCATGTGAGATTTCTTTCCTATTTCAGCATCCAACCCCTTCAAATCATCTTAAACTGTTTATAGTCTGTAATAGCATATAATTCTTTTGCAAGGAATTAAGCAAATGCTAACAGTTGCTAATGAATGTTTAGTATTTCTGTATCATTTTGTACTCTCCAATTTCAATAAAATACAGCGTAACTCCAATAATCCAGCAGCTTTGGCACTTAATCAGATTTTCTGGCCTATTTGATGTTATTCCTATTAATACCCAAACTTACCTTTATTTCACTTTATTATACATTGCACAGTAGTATAATATATTTTCAGTAAATTCTGCAAGCTATCTGGACCTCATCTCCTGCTGCAAATCATTTCCTTAGTATTCTAGAACCCAGCCTTGATGCTGGTCTAGAATATCCAGCTAGATCGGTCCACAGCACCGACCCCCTAACCTGGACTCCAGGTCATATAATGAGTGATCCAGATGCTATATTATAAGGATATGTGAGATAAATCAGTTATACAAATTCAAAGATTTATCCTTCGCATAATGAAATCGATAGTTTTCCTTCAGGCTTTCATACACAAATTGACAAAGGTTCCAGGCTGTGCAGAGGGCTGCTCAATGATTTGCAAAGCACACCTGCACCTTGCTTCTATGATTTTCCATTACATGTGCATGGTCTATAGTTGGCACATGGCACACATTGATCATTAAAGTGGATCTGCAAGGAATGGATTCTGGTATTGAGAACGCTGCACAGGTTTAAGTTCTACACTGAATTCTTGTAATGGCTTTCCCTTGCAACTTCCAAAACTTCTACCAACCCACCAAGCACAATCCTCACCTTTCCCAATAAAAAGTGCAATTAATCACAACCCTCCTCTATACTGCAAACCTAATTCTTTAAAAGAAACTCATGATTCTTCTATCCTTGCAACAATTACCTCTCTCCAGCTGCCCTTTTGTCTCTGAAGTACAGAAATGAATTTCAATCCCCTAAGTTGATCCATCTTTCTGGAGCTTCATTGTTTGCACCCCTCAGATTAGGTTTCTGTTCCTATTACAGAACTGAAATGGCACCTAACAAAATCATCAATGTCAGCCTACTGATTTTCCTGAAGTTTTTAAAGTAATACAAGACAGAAACAGGCCCTTCAGCCCACCTAGTCAATTTCTGCCTCCTCATCCTGCCTACAATCTTTGACACGCTTGAAAATATCCTCCTTGTCCGGCAGCTCTTCCATCACCCAAAAAGATGTTACTGTGCTTCCCTAATTTCCATTGTTGCCTATGTAAGAATTACCTGTAATTGCTTCTTTTCCCAGGTCTGCTCAGCATCTGGTGTTTCCTATTCTTGCTCTCTACATCCTGCCCATAGTAATGTCATCCTGCGTGGGTCCTACATGAATACTGATAATACCATCTTCTACTTTGCCATACATTGAAAATAACATTTTAAGAAATGAGGCAACTGAAATGAGCAGATTTTTAAAACACTAGATTTTCAAAAAATTACCAGCATCAGTGCTTATGATTAAAGCTCCTGCATCAGTTATGTTATTTGCTAACATCAGGGCACTTATTACTCATGCTTGTGCTCTTTCGCTTGTTTCAGTTGTTCTTGCACAAAATCAAAGATGATATATTTCCTAGCTTCCATTTTGGGGCATAGAGTGAATGTACAGTGCATGAAGAATAGTCTTCTTAGACTTTTGCATAAAATTTTCAAAAGACCCACTATACAACAGATAAATATACCCTTAACAAACCTATCTGGTCTTTACAAAATTTAAAACTGCCAGGAGTTTATACATACCATAGAGCTGTGATGGTTCTGCAAGACAGTATCCATCTGATAGAGCTAAGTGGCTGTGCCCAGCCATGTTGGCCTCTGATCCTGTCCAGTGTTTCATTCATGTACTATTTGTTGATCAGATTATAAAAAATGGTACAGACACTAGGAAAAGAAAGATGATTATAGTAAATTAAATTATTCAAAATATTTATGCTACTAATGTGAAAATGTAAATGTTCATATCTCAGACCAAACAAGTGATGTGCCTAGCACAGTACTGGCTTATCTGGAACCTGTTTTCAAATCAAAGTCAACAATTAAGTTTTCTTCTTATTCTCTGCAATCTTCAAATAAAATGTTTAATTATAATGAGATGTACATTTGATAAGAACCGTTTCTAGTACACAGTTATATAAACTTCATAATAATTTTCTACAAATTTAATGAGTATATTTCTCACAAGCCTTACCTTCCATTTTCACTTTATTTCAATGGGTGGATATTTTAGTTGTGCTAATAATCAGTTTAAAGTCACTTATTTTTTACGTAATTGTTTTATACAACATTGTACTTGCATTTCTTTTTTGCTACGTTCCAACAACCAGGAGCTACCTGCATTTGGAAAAGCAAGACCTTTTAGGTTTATTGGACGTGGATTTGTGCATAGGAAATTATGTCTTCAGCCATCAGGCTCCTAAGCCAATGTGGATAACTTCACTCATCCCAACTCTGAAATGATTCCACAACCTATGGACTCCTTTTAAGGACTCTACAACTCATGTTCTCAGTATTATTTATTTATTTTTAAATTTGTGTATTTTGTCTTCTTTTGTACGTTGATTGTTTGTCAGTTTTGGTGTGTAGCTTTTCATTGATTCTAACAACAACACACACAAAATGCTGGTGGAACACAGCAGGCCAGGCAGCATCTATAGCGAGAAGCGCTGTCGACGATTCGGGCCAAGACCCTTCGTCAGGACTAACCGAAAGGAAAGATAGTAAGAGATTTGAAAGTAGTGGTGGGAGGGGGAAATGCGAAATGATAGGAGAAGTCCGGAGGGGGTGGGATGAAGCTAAGAGCTGGAAAGGTGATTGGCAAAAGTGATACAGAGCTGGAGAAGGGAAAGGATCATGGGACGGGAGGCCTCAGGAGAAAGAAAGGAGGTGGGGGAGCACCAGAGGGAGATGGAGAACAGGCAAACAACTAAATATGTCAGGGATGGGGTAAGACGGGGAGGAGGGGCATTAACGGAAGTTAGAGAAGTCAATGTTCATGCCATCAGGTTGGAGGCTACCCAGCCGGTATATAAGGTGTTGTTCCTCCAACCTGAGTTTGGATTCATTCTGACAATAGAGGAGGCCATGGATAGACATAACAGAATGGGAATGGGACGTGGAATTAAAATGTGTGGCCACTGGGAGATCCTGCTTTCTCTGGCGGACCGAGCGTAGGTGTTCTGCGAAATGGTCTCCCAGTCTGTGTCGGGTCTCACCAATATATAAAAGGCCACACCGGGAGCACCGGACACAGTATACCACACCAGCTGACTCACAGGTGAAGTGTCACCTCACCTGGAAGGACTGTCTGGGGCCCTGAATGGTGGTGAGGGAGGAAGTGTAAGGGAAGGTGTAGCACTTGTTCCATTTACAAGGATAAGTGCCAGGAGGGAGATCGGTGGGAAGGGATGGGGGGGGACACGAGTGGACAAGGGAGTCGCGTAGGAGTGATCCCTGTGAAAAGCAGAAAGGGGGGGGAGGGAAAAATGTGTTTGGTAGTGGGATCCCGTTGGAGGTGGCGGAAGTTACAGAGAATTATTCGTTGGACCCAGAGGCTGGTGGCGTGGTAGGTAAGGACAAGAGGAACCCTATCTGGAGTGGGGTGGTGGGTGGATGGGGTGAGGGCAGATGTGCGGGAAATGGGAGAGATGTGTTTGAGAGCAGAGTTGATGGTGGACGAAGGGAAGCCCCTTTGTTTAAAAAAAGAAGACATCTCCTTCGTCCTGGAATGAAAAGCCTCATCCTGAGAGCAGATGCAGCAGAGACGGAGGAATTGTGAGAAGGGGATAGCCTTTTTGCAAGAGACAGGGTGGGAAGAGGAATAGCCCAGGTAGTTGTGAGAGTCTGTAGGCTTATTGTAGATATCAGTAGATAAGCCGTCTCCAGAGATGAAGACAGAAAGATCAAGAAAGGGGAGGGAGGTGTCGGAAATGGACCAGGTAAATTTGAGGGCAGGGTGAAAGTTGGAGGCAAAGTTAATGAAGTCAATGAGCTCAGCACGTGTACAAGAGGCAGCAACGATGCAGTCGTGGATGTAGCGAAGGAAAAGAGGGGGATGGATACCTGTATAGCCTTGGAACATGGACTGTTCCTCAAAGCCAACAAAAAGGCAGGCATAACTGGGACCCATATGGGTGCCCATGGCTACACCCTTGGTTTGGAGGAAGTGGGAGGAGCCAAAGGGGAAATTATTGAGAGTAAGAACTAATTCCGCTAGATGGAGGAGAGTGGTGGTAGAGGGGAATTGGTTAGGTCTGGAATCCAAAAAAAAGCGAAGAGCTTCGAGACCATCTCGGTGGGGGATGGAGGTATATAGGGACTGGACGTCCATGGTGAAAATAAGATGGTGGGGGCCAGTGATCTTAAAATCATTGAAAAAATTCAAAGCATGAGAAGTGTCATGAACATAGGTGGGAAGAGATCGAACAAGGGGGGATAAGACAGTGTCAAGGTATGCAGAAATGAGTTCAGTGGGGCAGGAGCAAGCTGAGACAATAGTTCTACCTGGACAGGCAGGTTTGTGGATCTTGGGTAGGAGGTAGAAACAGGAAGTGAGGGGTGTGGGAACTATGAGGTTGGTGGCAGAGGATGGGAGATCCCCAGAGCTGATAAGGTTGGTGATGGTATAGGAGACAATGGCCTGGTGCTCCTTAGTGGGGTCATGATCAAGGGGTAAATAAGAGGAGGTATCAGAGAGTTGTTGCTGTGTCTCGGCCAGGTAGAGGTCAGTACGCCAGACAACAACAGCTCCCCCCTTATCAGCGGGTTTTATAGTGAGGTTGGGATTGGTGTGGAGGGAGCGGAGAGCAGAGCATTCGGAAGGAGTGAGGTTGGAATTGGAACAGGGTGTGGTGAAGTCGAGACGGTTGATGTCCCGTCGGCAATTATCAATAAAGAGATCCAGAGCAGGCAGAAGACCAGAGCAGGGTGTCCATGAAGAGGAGGAGGGTTGAAGATGGGAGAAGGGGTTATCGGTGGGGGGTAGGAGAGTCCTTGTCAAAGGAGTAAGCTCGGAGACTGAGCCGGCGGAAAAAGAGTTCCGCGTCATGGCGTACGCAGAACTCACTGAGGTGTGGGTGAAGGGGGACAAAGCTGAGGCCCTTACTGAGGACAGAGCGCTCTGCCTCAGAGAGTTGAAGGTCGGAGGAAATGGTAAAGACCCAGCATGGATGAGAGATTGGATCAGAGGGGGGAGGGAGGCTGGTAGTGTCAGTGGAGAGGGAAGGGTTGGGGTGAGAGGAAGATGGAGCCTCTGAGGGCCCAGGAGCTGACGATGGGATTTGAGGGAGAGGGGATTGCATAGTGGTGGTGCGGGAAGGGGAGACGGGAGTCACAATGCAGCATGTGAAGACCCGGCCTGGAGTTCAACGCTGGAGTCGCAGTCGGTGGTTGCGCAATCGCTTTGAAGCTGTCCATGGCCATTGGAACCCGAGTTGATGGTGCTGGAGTCCAGATTTTCAAAATCCCCTGGGTCGCTGGGGCAGCCGAGATCGACGGCCAAGGCCAATCCATGGTCGTTGGAACCCGCGTTGATGGTGCTGGAGTCCAGATTTTCAATATGCCCTGGGTTGCTGGGGCAGCCGAGATCGACGGCCGGGCCTGGGGCCGCGATGCGAAATCCATACTCTGGGGTCTGCAGATGGAAGATCTTGCGATCCTTGCAGGACGTGATAAAGTCAAAGAAACGGCGATTGCACGCATGGATCCAACGGAGGATGAACTCTATGGACAGGTCCATTGCAAACGGAGAAAAAGGTGTCCCGGAGGCGTGGAAGGGATTGTGATAGGGACGCCAGGTACCTTCCCATGGCGGAGAGTGTCGCCCTCAGAGCTCGACGGGAGAAACAACAGGAGATAGAGTCAATTAAATGTGAGTACCTGGGATCCTCTGAAGGTCCAAATTGAGAAGCTCGAAAACGGATCCTGAAGCCAACTGGAGTCAGTTGGCGGCGGAGACACGTTCCAAGGAAGGATATATGGCTGTAATAGCGGGTCTGGGTCAAAATATTATCGAAAAGTTGAAGGGCCAAAGGAATTATAGATGGGGAGCAGCGAGAGAGGGTTTCACTGAACTCCCGTCGAAGAGAAGATTTAAACTTCTTCAGTGTAGGCATCACTGGCAGAGGCTTCGCAGTAGTGTTTGCTCTTTTCATTGATTCTATTGTATTTCTCTATTTTACTGCAAATGCCTGGAAGAAAATTAATCAAAAGATGGTATACGGTGACATATACATACTTTGAACTTTGAACTGCTAAATTCTTCCAGCATTTTCTGCGTTTTGCTCAAGATTTCCAGCATCTGCAGAGTCTCTTATATTTAAGAGTTCAATGTCACATTACAGCAATTCGTGAGACTACACTTAGAGTATTGTATGCAGTTCTATTCACCCAGTTCTGGGAAGGATGCCCTGGTAACTTGGAAATCTTTTCTACATTTTCTCCTACTTAAGGATTGAATTCAAATTTGTCACATTTTCAAATTCAAGATTTTGTCACGGTAATAATATCAAAATAGTTTCATAATTTCTAATTGTTTCAACCTTCTCACACCATTTGCCCTTCCAGATTGTTGCCTCCCCTTCTCACAACCTTGCCATCCTGTTCTGTAATAATTCCCTACCGCCTTGTTAGTTCATGATTAGTTCATATCACATCTTTCATTAATTTCATATCCACCACCCTTTCGGGGTCTCTCAGAGAGACACTGTGCTACGCAGAGGACTGAGACATTTCCAGTGTACAAGGGAGTTGGCTATGTACATGCCTCAAGAGGCTTCAGAAAAACATTTTGGTCATGTCTTGACAGCTATTAAGTGTGTCGTGCAGATACGTCTAATGCAGGGAATGCTGCCCATTCTCTGTTTGAACTAGTATCTTTTATGGACATGGTCATTGCCTGGCACTAGTGTGGTGTAAATGTTCCTTACCACTTATCAGTCTCTACCTGAACTTTGTCAAGGTCTTGCTGCATTCAAACTTGGATTGCTTCATTTGCTGACGTGTTGTGAATGGAACTGAGGATTGTGCAAGCATTAGAGAACACCTCTATGTCTGATTTTGTAATGAAAGGAACATCCTTCAGGATCAGGTTGACTATCACTGACATATGTTTGGAAATTTGTTGTTTTGAAGGAACAGTAATTTGCAATTCAGAATAATAAACTATAAATTACATTAAGTATCTATATATTAAATAATTAGTAAATAAAAATTAGGTAAGCAGTACAAAAAGAGAGGGAAAATACTAAGCAGTGTCCATGGGTTTACTGTCCATTCAGAAATCTGATGACAGAGAGTAAGAAGCTGTTCTTGAAATGTTGGGTGGGTGTCTTCAGGCTCCTGTACCTCCTCATTGATGGCAGCAATGAGAAGAGGGATGTCCTGGCTGATGGGGTCCTTACTAAAGAAAGGCACCTTTTTGAGGTATCACCTTTTGAAGGTATCCTGGATGCCAGAGAGGCTCCTGCCCATGATGGAGCTGGCTGAGTTTATAACTTCCTACAGTTTTTTCTGATCCTGTGCAAGTCACCCCTCTTTACCAAATGGTGATGATTTTGCTCAAGCTCCTCATGCAGGCATGCCTTCTTTGTAATTGCAGCAATATGTTGAGCCCTGGATAGCTCTTCAGAGATTTTGACACCCAGGAACTTGAAACTGCTCACCCCTTCCACTTCTGATCCCTTGATGAGGTGTGTGTCCCTCAACTTACCCTTTCTAAAGTCCATGATCAGTTCCTTGGTCATAGTGATGTTGAGTGCAAGGTTGCTGTTGCGACACCACTCAACCAGCTGATCCATCTCACTCCTGCACACCTCCTTGTCCCCATCTGAACTTATGCCAACAATAGTTGTATCACTGGCACATTTATAGACAGTGTTTGAGTTGTCTATTCTCTCTATACCACATAATCGTGGGTGTAGAGAGAGTAGAACAGTGGGCTAGATATGCATCCTTGAGGTGCACCAGTGTTGATTGTCAGCAAAGAGGAGATGTTATTTCCAATCTGCACCAACTATGTTCTCCCAGTGAGTAAGTCAAGGATCCAGTTGCAGACAGAGGTACAGAGGCCCAGGTTTGGGAGCTTTTAGATTAAAGTTGAGGGTATGATTGTGTTGAAAGCTGAGCTGTAGTCAGTAAACAGCAACTAGTAGGTATTACTATTGTCCAGGTGACCCAAGGCCTCTGAGCTTCAGTGGAGAGCCAGTGAAATTGTATCTGCTGAAGACTAATTGTGGTGACAGGCAAATAGCAGTGGATCCAGGTCCTTGCTTAGGCAATTGATTCTACCCATGACTGACCTTTCAAAGCACTAATTACAGTAGATTTGAGTGTCACTGGGTGATAGTCATTGAGACAGCTCACCCTGCTCTTCTCGGGCACCAGTATGATTGTCATCCTTTTGAAGCAGGTGGGGACCCCTGACTGCAGCAGTGAGAGATTGAAGATGTCCTTGGACACTCCCACTAGTTAATTGGCACAGGTGTTCAGGACCTTACCAGGTACACTGTCAGGGCTTGATCCCTTGTAAATGTTCACCCTCTTGAAAGACGTTCTGATGTCGGCCTCCGAGACAGAGATCACAGAATCATTAGATACTGCAGGGATTCAAACAGATGTACTCTCCCTTTCAAAGTGGGCACAAAAATCACTGAGCTCATCTGGGAGTGAAGCATCACAGCCATTCATGATGTTAGATTTTGCTTTGTAGGAAGTAATGGCCTGCAAACCCTGCCAAAGCTGATGTGTATCTGATTCTGTCTCTAACCTCAATAGGAATTCTTTCTTCAGGCTTAAAATAGCCTTCTGTAGGCTGCACCTGGACTACTTGTATAGCTCTGGATTATTGTACAGCTATGAATCATTCACGAAATAGCTGCAAATGTTTGTGATATGGATACTGCCCTGAGTAACACCAGCAATAATGTCTTAAGGCTGTGATGATTGGTGTTCAAGAACTAATCCTCCTTTGTGTGAATATGACTACAACTTTGGAGGAATTTTTTCCACGGTCCTATTGACTTCAGTTTTACTCAGGATGCTCACTGTCACTGCTACATCAAGGGTAATCACTCTTGTCACAATCTGGAATTCAATTTAGAACAAGAGAAGATCTATATTGGAATGATCAATTGGGGGAAGGGGGTGGCGGGGTCCTAAATTTGTTATCAGTTAGCTGGATAATAATGAGTATATGCTGCTTGACAGCTGGTCAACTAGTCCCCTTGATCATTTTACCTTATCTACTAATTATACATGTTAACTAAGCCAGAATAATAATGAATTATATCTTACCCTAAACCTCACACTCATTGGTGCAGAACTTCAGTCATAAATATGCATGAATAACCAGCCTGTTCCAGATTTGGACCAGTGGAGTAAAAGTAAACTCCTGCACTAATTAATCCCTAAGGATTTTAAAATTGAATTTCTGCTTTGGTTTCTGCTTTCTTACTTCAACTGTTTATTTTGCAATCTCACAGGAATAAACCTTCTACAGTTCCATGCATTCAAAGTTCCCAATGTTTCTTCTTAAATTTTAAACTTTGTGCTCCTGATGGTATATCAGAGAATGGAACAAAATTCTTCATCAAATAATTATGATGTTACAACAAATATTGCACGGATTTCATGTTAAATAGTACCCATCCATGAATGCAAGAGATTCTGCAGATGCTGGAGGAACTCAGCCAGTCAGGCAGCATTTATGGAGGGGAATAAACAGTTGAAATTTTGGTCACTGGCCTTTCATCGGGACTGGAATGTTCTAATTCTATCTCCTTCCCTTACAGTCCTGATGAGGGGTCTTGGCCCAAGAAGTCTTTTGTTTATTCCCCTCCAGGAACGCTGCCTAATTTGTTGAGTTCCTCCAACATTTTGTGTGTGCATACCCTTCCTAGTATGTGCATCGTTGCAGCTTGAGAATTCTGTCTATCATGATATCTGTAAAATTGTTGCTAATGTTTTCTTCTTTCTTACATTCATCAGCTTTCTGACCTTTCCAATTAACATTGGCAATTTTCTTACAGTTCATACCACAGTGAAAATATGGCATAGTTTCTGCCTAATTGGTACACAAATAAGATTGAAAATAAGTGCTATTACAGCAAGCATTCTGAACTGGATACTATGTTAATCTTCATAACTAAAATGGCAATCCATGATATTAAAATCTGGTGACCTGACCTGTACAAGAAGTCGAGTAATAACCCTTGTAAAGCTATAGGGTGGCCAAAAGACAATAGCTGTCCAAAATCATGTCCCAGACCAGCTGCAATGAGCAGGCAAGGCCCATCTGTCTGCATTGGTTAATATGCCTCTATGATTCTTTTCCATGTTCCATGTCTTTTAAAAGTTATTATTATACCTGATGCAATCACTTCCTTTAGTGGCTTGTTCCATATACTCACCACCCTCTGTATGAAAATCCTGCTATTATCGCAGCTTTTATAACCTCTCCTCTTTATTGTCCTGCCACTCAGACACCTCACCTACTGTCCCATCAGTGTCAATCACAGGTAGACTGCGTAGTGAAGAAGGTGCTTGCCTCATCAGTTTTGGCATTAAATACAAGAGTAAAGATGTCATCTTACAGATGTACAGGATATTGGTTAGGCCACACGGTGTATGGTGAGCAGTTCTGGCCCCATGCTATAGGAAGAATGTGATTAACCAGGAGAGGAAGCAAAAAAAACTCATAAGGATATTGCGAGACCCAGAGGGCTTGAGAAATGAAGAATTGCGTAGGATCAGACTGTTTTCTCTGAAGTAACAGAGATGAGATGGTGACATTATAAGAGGTTTAAAAGCCATGAGCTTCATAGCTAGTCACAGTTGTTTTCCTAGGGTAGAAGAATCCAAAACAAGAGGCACACATATAAGGTGGGTGGAGAATGGCATAGCAAGTACAAAAAATAAACTGTTAATATGTTGTTGATGAAGTTGATTCAGGTGCAATTTCAAGCAGGCCAGAAGGAAAATAGATTTCCTCTCTTGAAATGGTGTCATAACTAGGGTCACATTTTAGCATTTCTACTAAAACTTGATAACACAACCAATAAACATCCTCCTGGGATTTCATCAGAATGATGTGAACCTTACAGTCTTCAAAAGGAAGAATTACATTGCATGCTAATGGCTTACTGAACTGGGAAATGTTCAGTCCAATGCACTTGTGCTACGGCCATGTTTACCAGCTATAGTAGGCTTGGCAAGGGCTGTCTTAGACACCTCTATTCCATGGCCTTCTGTAGAATGGAGCAGGGTACAAATGATAGCTAGGTCTTAAGGTGTATAATATAAGGCTCAACACTAGCCTAATGGCCATTGACATCTCACCATTATCAAAAGCATCTTTTCTATCTTAAGTATCTCCTGTCTTAAAAAAAAACAAAATAACAAATTTAGGGTTAAAGGCACATTGCATAATTTGTAATTAACAAATAAATAATTATAGTGAAATTTTTAAAAGTCTCACAGACATGAGTTTTCTTTGGTGTTGTGGTTTCTTCCCACATTCTGAAGATATATGGATAAGTCGGTTAGCTGGCCACGTGTGTAATTGGGACGTGCGGGCTTGTTGGGCTGGAATGGTCTGTTACCTCTAAATAGACCTCTGAGTGAAGGCTACTACTCCCTATTAAGGGAACAGATTCACTATTTATACCACCAGGCATAGCTAACGTGGAGCAGTCCTCTCCACACAGGGCATTCCAGAGTCACTTTTGCTATGATTCAGTACTAGAGTGGAAGATCAAATATGCCAGAATCTGACCTGCAATGGGCCTCTGTACTGCAGTTTTCAGACATGGAAGCTACATGTGCATTTAAAGCAGATGGTAGATCAGTTGTGGCCTCCCATGGAACCATTACCTACAGCAAAGCCTGAACTGATTTTATATATAAATACACCAAAATAATGGATGTTCTGTGGAAAATCAACCCAGTTTTAGATCCAATCTGATACAATTTCAGAGTTAAAATGTATGTGCTATTTACAGAACTTGCGGGATTTAGAAATCATTTAAATCCTCTCTGTCAATAGGGATTGAGGGATTGGCTCTGTAGTAACATATTTATAAAGTCACTTACAGAAAATAGGAAAGAATTTAGTGAAAGTTATTGCAAAATGCTTCACATTATTAATTTTGAGAATTAAATGTCTGAGCCTTGATTTTTGATCTTCAGCAAACTAAAAGAATGAATCAAACTGCTCTAACACTATTTCATGTTCTTTTTTTCTTTTGATAATACATAGAGACTATTGCCAGATATTTGAAATTTAAAGACTCTGTAATGTATCAGTAAAGAACAACAAGTCCTGCCAAATAACATCTTCATTGTGAAATCCAGTGTAAGAAAGATAAAATCCATATTTTCTCATGAAAGCTTTAAAGTAATTCCTTTCACTGAACAAGCAACTTGAGATTGATACAGAGGTAAGAGTCAACTTCATGTTAAACAGACACATTAATGGTCAAATTTGTTGTGACGTTATTGTGTGATTAATTGACACCTGACCAATCTCCAACTCATTTTGATCAAAACTTTGAGCAAAGCCAGTCAGACAGGACACCTATGAATTAGCATAAATTTGTTGTGGAGTACCAGTACTTTATAGGTAACCACACAGAATAACTCAGTTTTGTCTATTTTATTCAGGTAATAAATACAACAAGTTAGAGAATGCATCTTTAGGATACAACTCCCCTCTTAACAGTTTTCAGGGTAGCATTATGAGCAGCATGACATTATCAATGTTGCTTTTTTTATGTCCTTAATAAAAAGATTTCAAATGGTCAAATCCTCTCTACTGTAGCCTATTAGATTTTGTAAAACGTTGAATGAATGTCTGTCAGGTCAAAGACAACTTAACACTTTTTGATCTTGAAACATGTGAAGCTTGTAGAGTAAACACTGAGAATGTCTGGCAAGTGGCTTGATTGCTGGATTCGGGTTTATTGTTTATATGTCAACTTTAATATACTTTGTAAGCCCAAAGAATGTGGTGTGTGAATGAGGTAACAAGGAGAGGTCATTAGAATGACTAATTGATCTATTAATGGACAGATGATGTATGCTTGAATGAAAAAAACATTTTGTGTTAATGGCATGAGAACATGCCATCTGTCTGCCTTGCGAGTATAAAAGGCATTGAGCTCATCTAAGAGTCAAACCTTGTTGTCACATATGTTGCTTGGTTTCACTTTGCAGGAGGAGATAGCATTCAAGCTCTGCCACAACTGTCGAGTATCTTCCAGTGATTCAAGTTTGGTCCAGAATTGCTGCTTCAACTGTGAGATGGATTTCTGGAGGTCGTACCTGGACTTCTTGTATTTTACTTGGTCACCAGATCTGGACACCATTGTGGGTATACCACACCTCAGGGACTGCAGCTCACTGCTACCTTCTCAAAAGTCAATCAGAGGGGAGCAAATAAATGTCATCTCAGCCTATGAAGCCTGCATCTCCTGAATGAATAAAATGAAATATCCAGGCATGGAATGATGTGTAACAAATAATATTCTTGACACAAAAGTGCCACATCATCTCTAACAAGAGAATCCAACTTCCTACCTGTCTTTGATATTCAATGTTATTACTGTCACTGAATCCCCCATCATCAAAATTCTGGATGATTCATTATAAACACTGTGCTAATTAGAAGAGTTTAGAGGCTGAGTTTCCTATAATAAGTGACTCACCTCCTGACACATCAAAGCCTTTCCACCATCTACAAAGCACAAGTCAGGACTCTGATGTAATATTACCACTTTGCCTGTATGAATGCAACCCCAACATCTCTCAGGACAAATTGGGCCGTTTGATTCATACACATTCTCTCCAAAATCAGCACCCATTTACCTCAGTTATATCCCCAGGCATTCAAACAGCTCCTCCCAAAGCCACAACTTCCCCAATCAAGGAAACAAAGATCAACCAGTACATGAGACCGCCATCTGCAGGTTCCCTTCAGAGTCCTACAACCCCTGGGCAACGAGAAACATCATCTCCATTTTATCATTGCTGGGTTTAAATCTTGAAACTTCCTATCAATCAGAAGTCTAGGATTACCTTCTTCAGAAGAACTACAGCAATTCAAGAAGGTGGCTCACCACTGTAACAGTAAATTTCAGATGGTCAATAGATCCTCCTTTGGCAATGATACCAAGTTGTAGAAAGTTAATAAATAAAAGGAATGTTGCAATCATATACTTGCTTTCATTTACTCAAACCAGAACCAAAATACTTTCGGTACTGAAATATTCTTGAAGTGTGAGCATTCCTGTCATGTCCAAAATGGAAACTGTATGGAGGAGATTCTCCGCTTTAAGCATTTATAACATCCCTGTGTTATAGGGATTTTTGAAGAAGTATGACTTACAAGTAGGTTGAATCTTTCATAACCTGGATCTACCAAAGGGCTCTTTTGTCAGTGAATTACTTTTGATATCTATTCACTATTCCAGCATATGAAATACTACAGGCAATTACTCATCTGCGTTCTATACTCATGACAGCCAAAGACAACAGTAGTTCTCATAAACAGCATCATAAATAGTGTGCGAGGCACCTAGATAGTCAACTTTTCTCTTTAATATAGGACCATGTGCTCCTTTTCCTCCAACTTCTTCAACAGTTAACATTCAAATGACTGAACTGCTGGTTTAAAATGTTGCACTGAAATACCAGGCTAATTTTTCTACTTATTAATGGAAAAAGACAAACTCACAACATTGTGATTCAAAGGGAAGAATATCACTAATTGAGCCATAGTTTATTTCAGTAAAATTGGAATCTCATCTTTTTCATACAATATATTTTATGACATCAATATATCACCTGCAGCACAAGGGGTCCCAACACACTCAGCCACTATACTACGATTAGAAATGCCTCCCTAGACTGTATTTTGGGAAAGCCGATCATCTGGCTGGCCTCTTCCTACTTGCATACAGGCAGAGGCTAAAGAGCAAGGCTCCAGAAGTAAGGACAACAAAGTGGTCCCCCGGAGGCAGAAGAGCGGCTTTAGGATCGCTTTGAGTTTGTGGATGGGGCCATGTTCAGTGACTCATCAGAGGATCTGAACATGATTGTCACGGACTTTATAAAGACAATCGAGTCGTTGACAAGTGTGTTCCCATAAAATCATTCAGAGTCTACCCCAACCAGAAGCGCTAGATGAACCAAGAAATCTGCAATTGGCTGAGAGCCACATCTTGCTGCATGTTGGTTCAACTACTTCATTTGCAAGTACAATTGAATTTCTGGCCTTCTGATAGGAGGAAGGTCATTGATGAAGCAACTGCACTAGTTGGGCCTAGGACAGTGCCATAAGGGATTCCTGCAGTGTTATCCTAGTGTACCGCCGAACAGGCAGAACCTTCCCCTTTCCCTTTGATACTCATTAACTTCCGTCTTCCTATGCCACATTCAGTCAAGTATTACCTTGATGTCAAGAGTACTCATTCTCACTTTGCCTCTGAAATTTAGTTCTTTGATTCATATTTCTAGGACAGGTATGAAGAGGTTGAGTCAAGTGGTACAGATAAACCCAAACCTTGACAATCAGGTTAGTGGTGAATGGTTACAGCTTGATGGTATAATCAACGATACCTTCCACCACTTGCTAATGATTGTGTATAGTCTGGATGATATCTACTTGGACTGGATTTTTACTGTTTTATTTTTCGGTATTCCTGAGTAACTTTCCACATGGTTAGTTATTTGCCAGAACTGTAACTGTACTAGAACAGCTTAGCTATAAGTGCAGCTAGTTCAGGAGGACTGTTCTTCAGTACTGCAGCTAGGATGTTGTAGGATCCTTTGGTCTTTTCAGCATCATTTCTTACAAGAGTTCCTTAATATTATATAGGGTGAATCACAGTAGCTGAAGACTGGCTTCTGTAATGTTGGGGATCTAAGCAGGAAGCGGTGATAGATCATCCATTGGCCTCTTCTGGCTGAACATGGTTGTGAAAGCATCACCTTTCAGGTTTTAGGGCCCATTATCTGTTTAATTGTCCGCCAACATGCACTAATAGGTGCAGTAGGACTGCAGAGCCTCAGATTGATTATTGCTTATAAATTTCCTTGTGTCATCTGTTGCACATTGTCAAAGCATGCATGTTCCCTGTGTTGCAGCTTCACAGGGATTGATCCCCTGACTCCGTTGTAATGGCAGAGCAATGAGGTTACAGATTACAGTCGAATACATTTCTGCTGCTACGAATGTTCCACATTGCCTTATGGATGGACAGTTTTGAGCAGGTAGATCTATTCTGAAGCTATCCTATTTAGCATGATTGTAGTTCCACACAACATGACGAAGGGTGCCTTGGGTGGGAATATAGGACATTATCTTCGCAAAGCGATAATTTCAGCCAGCACTATTATGGATAGATACATGTGGAACCACTTACTGACTTCTACCTAAAACTCAGTGCTAATACCACACTTACTCTCAGTACTCTGGGTTAAGGAAAAAAAATCTCCAGTCCTGAATAAAACTGCATCCCAATATAGGTGTTCAGAGCAAGACGTGGGAAGTTGGAAAATATTCAATTACATTTTGAATAGTTCCTAGCTGATAAAAATCTAAAAATTTGTAGCATACTTTCCGATTATAAAGAAGTACTTATCTTCATGCTGATTCTGATCTTACCTTTAAAATGTTTTCTGTTTATAACTTTTACAATCCTTAACCAAATTCAAATTTCATCAACTAGAATCCTAACCAAGATTGCTCCTACGGACATACGTATGATTCCTGGACAGAGAATTTAAGTACCTCATTGTACTTTAATTCATTATGCAAGAGTTGATTTCACAAGTGAAAATATAATGGAATATCCATAATTCATGCATCAGAGAATGGGCAGGATGTCAGCGGTGTAGACTGTGGAATTGTGGTCAGAAATTACAGCCCATGGGAGTCATACTTAACATTTATTTCCAAGCAATACCTTCAGGTGATTTGCTGCTATAGTTAAAAGTTCTGGTGGGGGGAGGTGATGAGGGGTAGAAATCCCAAGTTGCTTCACATTGTATGCAGAGAATTTCTTTGAGATGCAATGAATTCTGTCATGTAAACATGCTGTGTTCCGCCAGATCCTTAAGAAAAATAAAAATGTGCTTCTCCAAGTACAGTTGAAGACAGCTTTTAGAACTTAGTAGAATTTACAGACAACTGAATTGCTGTCAATTCTACAACATTCCCTTTATATACTATATTATTTTTAATTTACACTAATCTTATCCTTTAATTTTCTCACTTACTTTGTGTTTTGCTAAAAAAGCAGGCAGCACTTAGGAATCTCTCAGTGTATTTCTGACTCATTTCCGGGAAAGTCACCAGAGATCTTTGAAGACTGAGTTTGCCTGACATTGCTTTCTTCATTTTTCCACTGTTTACATCTCTTGCTCTGTTTAACAAGTTTTCTCCACAGTCTTTTCTTCACCAAGCAGCTTAAACCTCCTTTGTTTGTTTACAATATTATGTATATTCCCAAATCACAGAAAGTTGTTAAGTATTAGCAGTTGTGAGCATTACTAAAGCTGGATCCTAACTTTAGTGAGAATTCCAAAGCTAAGATCATTCAAAACAGAACACCCAGTAAAGTGCTAAGAATCTAAGGTCTCTGTTGCGATACATGGAAACCTGCAAAAACAGTGGAAAGATTGCATCAACTCCCAAGCTATCCAATACCCCACTCATTAAATACCTTCTGCTCCATGTTGAACAACCTATAGACCCCTCAAAGGTCTCATCAGCCACTTCAGAACCCACAGAATTGGAGTGGAATCAGATTACCCTCAACGCAAAGGGACTGCCTAAGCACAGGGAGAATCAAACGGAAATACTAGGAATAGAAATAAAGAGTGAAAGAGGCATGGATCGATTGAACATCCAAATCATTAGTCTACCTCTTTTTAAAATTAGCAGTCCACTCCGATTTATTTGCAACATTCTCTGTTTTAATTTCACATGCAGCAGAAATTTAGTTGATAAGAAACAGGGTTCATGTCAGGGTAAAATTGCCCTATTTTTAGAAGAAACAAAGATGTTGAAGAATATCTAAGTCTATACTGGTGCGGAAGACAGAAGTGATTGCAGATACTGGAATCAAAATACAAACCACTGATGGACTATAGCAGGTCAAGCAGTTTCTATTGAGGTTGGTTGACACCATGATGTAGATCTAATTTTGATGCAGGCTTTGCTGGATTTTCTCAGAATAATTACAAACCAGTTTTGAGTCCTTGCACGCATATGGACCTACCAGACTTACTAACTGAAATATGGACCTAATGACAGTTCAAAGCCAGTAACATTGCCAGTACTTACCCTAGAGATCTGCTCTCAGATCCTGCATTGGGTTAGATCAGATAAACAATATGCAAGACTTTTCATTTGAATGAGCAGTGTAGGACAGTGGGGAAGAAAAATAAGCTACTTTCAATAAAATAATATTTTTATTTGAAGCATTTTAATTGCCCTTTTTACCTTTTAAGAAAATAATTTTAAACAATTTTAATTATTATTTCTTAATAGTTTAAGCATTTTAATTATTTCTTGATATTAGGACATGAAAACACATTAGAAACATTTAAAATTGGGTGATGCTCACTTGTCAGTATTTTTAGGGAAGTTTTGTTCAGCTCTTCTTTTGACATCTATATCACCTGGGTTGTGTTATTTGTGGATGGCAATTTTTAGGCTGTCTTTCACTCCTTATCCTACTGTTACTGCACTTGGTTGCTATATTATTTAGTTCTCTGCAGCTAGACACGTGCCTGATGGTGAGAATTGTGTCTTATTGATCGCATGGCACTACAGTAGACAGCAGACCATGTACTTTGATTCTTCCTCTACGAAGTATTACAAGGCTCTGCTAGAGCAGTTCATTCCGAATAGTAGGCAACAAATGGGTGCCACATTCCCTAATAAAATTGCATGTGCTGCATTAAAAAAGTAACATACTGAACGTGAAACACTTCAGGAGGTCCTGAGCTTACTTAAGGTACAATAATAACTCTATTTGTGCAGTTTTTATATACCTTGCAGTAAAATTTTAAAAAATACTTTTCAAATCTCTTCACACACTAATTATTAACTTGTCACAAGTGATATCACAAGTATCACAAGTGATTATTAAAAGAAGGGCAACCAAACAGTTGGTCAAAGAGGAAAGATTTGAGAAGTAGTGTAAAGCAGCTAGCATTGAGCAGTAGTGTAAAGCAGCTAGCATTGAGCAGTAGTGTAAAGCAGATAGCATTGAGAAGAATTGTAAAGCAGCTAGCATTGAGCAGTAGTGTAAAGCAGATAGCATTGAGAAATAGTGTAAAGCAGCTAGCATTGAGAAATAGTGTAAAGCAGCTAGCATTGAGAAATAGTGTAAAGCAGATAGCATTGAGCAGTAGTGTAAAGCAGATAGCATTGAGAAGAATTGTAAAGCAGCTAGCATTGAGCAGTAGTGTAAAGCAGATAGCATTGAGCAGTAGTGTAAAGCAGATAGCATTGAGCAGTAGTGTAAAGCAGCTAGCATTGAGCAGTAGTGTAAAGCAGCTAGCATTGAGAAGAATTGTAAAGCAGCTAGCATTGAGCAGTAGTGTAAAGCAGATAGCATTGAGCAGTAGTGTAAAGCAGCTAGCATTGAGAAGTAGTGTAAAGCAGCTAGCATTGAGCAGTAGTGTAAAGCAGCTAGCATTGAGCAGTAGTGTAAAGCAGCTAGCATTGAGCAGTAGTGTAAAGCAGCTAGCATTGAGCAGTAGTGTAAAGCAGCTAGCACTGAGCAGTAGTGTAAAGCAGCTAGCACTGAGCAGTAGTGTAAAGCAGCTAGCATTGAGAAATAGTGTAAAGCAGATAGCATTGAGAAGTATTGTAAAGCAGCTAGCATTGAGCAGTAGTGTAAAGCAGCTAGCATTGAGCAGTAGTGTAAAGCAGCTAGCATTGAGCAGTAGTGTAAAGCAGCTAGCATTGAGCAGTAGTGTAAAGCAGCTAGCACTGAGCAGTAGTGTAAAGCAGCTAGCACTGAGCAGTAGTGTAAAGCAGCTAGCATTGAGAAATAGTGTAAAGCAGATAGCATTGAGAAGTATTGTAAAGCAGCTAGCATTGAGCAGTAGTGTAAAGCAGCTAGCATTGAGCAGTAGTGTAAAGCAGCTAGCATTGAGCAGTAGTGTAAAGCAGCTAGCATTGAGCAGTAGTGTAAAGCAGCTAGCATTGAGAAGTAGTGTAAAGCAGCTAGCATTGAGCAGTAGTGTAAAGCAGCTAGCATTGAGCAGTAGTGTAAAGCAGCTAGCATTGAGCAGTAGTGTAAAGCAGCTAGCATTGAGCAGTAGTGTAAAGCAGCTAGCATTGAGCAGTAGTGTAAAGCAGCTAGCATTGAGCAGTAGTGTAAAGCAGCTAGCATTGAGAAGTAGTGTAAAGCAGCTAGCATTGAGCAGTAGTGTAAAGCAGCTAGCATTGAGCAGTATTGTAAAGCAGCTAGCATTGAGAAATAGTGTAAAGCAGATAGCATTGAGAAGTATTGTAAAGCAGCTAGCATTGAGCAGTAGTGTAAAGCAGCTAGCATTGAGCAGTAGTGTAAAGCAGCTAGCATTGAGCAGTAGTGTAAAGCAGCTAGCACTGAGCAGTAGTGTAAAGCAGCTAGCATTGAGAAATAGTGTAAAGCAGCTAGCATTGAGAAGTAGTGTAAAGCAGCTAGCATTGAGCAGTAGTGTAAAGCAGCTAGCATTGAGAAGTAGTGTAAAGCAGCTAGCATTGAGAAATAGTGTAAAGCAGCTAGCATTGAGAAATAGTGTAAAGCAGCTAGCATTGAGAAGTAGTGTAAAGCAGCTAGCATTGAGCAGTAGTGTAAAGCAGCTAGCATTGAGCAGTAGTGTAAAGCAGCTAGCATTGAGCAGTAGTGTAAAGCAGCTAGCATTGAGAAGTAGTGTAAAGCAGCTAGCATTGAGCAGTAGTGTAAAGCAGAGCATTACTCAGGGATTTCCAGAACCCGGCTGTTGAACACATGGTGGCAATGGTGACATTTAAGAAAACTGGGCAAATGGTCACATTGAAAGAGTACAGTGATCATAGAGGGCCGTCGGCCTAGAGCAGTTATAAAGCTACGGCAAAGCGTATGATGGTGAGATCCAAAAAGGTCATTAAGGAAAGTAAGGCAATGCCAGATCAAAAGTTTTTGTACATCAGGAAACGCAGTAGTAATGAGGAAGCAGCACAGCCCAGCTTAGGGCGTGAGCCCCAGGGCTTTAAATGAGAGAGCTGAAACTGATGGAACGTGCAAGGTGGAGGCCTGCCAGGAGAGCACATTTGTGCTGAAGCTTAGAGATAACAAAAACATAGATCTCAAAGTAGCAGAAATGAGAAAGGAAGGAAAATGAGGGCTAGGGAGAAAGCTGAAACTCAGGACCACCAGGGTAGTAATCTTTGGATTGCTGTCTGTGTCCTGCGCCACTGAAGGTAAGGTTAGGATGATTTGGCAGATAAATGCATGGTTGAAGAACTGGTGCATGGTGAAGGGGCTCAGATTTCTGGATCATTGGGACCTCTTCTGGGGAAGGTATGACCTGTACAAAAGGGATGGGCTACATTTGAACCCGAAGGGGACCAATATCCTTGTGGGCAGGTTTGCGAGAGCTGTTGGGAGGGTTTAAGCTAATTTGGCAGGGGGATAGGAACTGGACTGATAGAGATGAGGTTTAAGGAGGTTGGTTTACAAACAGAGGCAATGTGTAGTGAGACTGCTGGCAAGGACAGGCAGAAAATAGGGCAAAATTGTAGTCAATGGGTTGAGGTACAATGTAAAAGGGGAACAAAATCAAAAATGGTGATGATTACAAAACTGAAGGTGTAATATTTTGATGCACACAGTATACAGAATGAAGTAGATGAACTTGTAGTACAGTTAGAGATTGACAGGTATGACATTGTGAACATCACTGAATCGTGTTTGAAAGAAGATTATAGCTGCCCAGGCCTGCGTCCTGGAAACTTCACAAGACACAAATCCATGGTCTCTCGAGACTAATGGATGTCTATATAATAGCTGGGAACTTAACATCCAAAGATACACCTTGTATCAAAAGGACAGGCAGGTAGGCAGAGGAGGTCGTGTGGTTCTACCGGTAAAAGATTAAATTAAATCCTTAGAAAGAGGTGAAATAGAATCAGAAGGTGCAGAATTCTTGTGGGTAGAGCTAAGAAACTGCAAGGGTAAAAACACCCTGATGTACAGTCCTCCGAATGGTAGAGAAGATGTGGACTACAAATTACAATGGGAGATAGAAAGTGCATGCCAACAGGGCAATGTCATGGGGAATTGCTGGTTGGTGCTGGATCCCAAAAGAAGCAATTTGTAGAATGCCTACAAGAGGCTTTTTAGAGCAGCTTATGGTCGAGCCCACTAGAGGATCAACTATTCTGGATTGGGTGTTGTGATATGAGCCTGTATTGATTAGAGAACTTAAGGTAAGGGAACCCTTAGGTAACAGTGATCATCATATGATAGAATTCACACTGCAATTTGAGAGGGAGAAGCTAAAGTTAGATGTATTAGCATTACAGTGGAGTAAAGGGAATTACAGAGGCTTGAGAAGGGAGCTGGATAAGGTGATTGGAAGGGGACAGCAGAGCAGCAATGGTTACTGGCAGCAATTTGGAAGGCACAGAATAGACATATCCCAAAGAAGAAGAAGTATTCTAAAGACAGGATGACCCAACCATGGCTGACAAGGGAAGTCAAAGCCAATATAAAAACCAAAAAGAAGGCATATAATAGAGCAAAAATTAATGGGCAAAACCAACAGAAGGCATCTAAAAGAGTCATAAAGAGGGAACAGATGGAATATGAAAGTAAGCTAGCCAATAATAATAAAGAGGATATAAAAAGTTTCTTCAAATATATAAAGAGTAAAAGAGAGGCAAGTAGATATCAGACTGCTAGAAAATAGTACTAAAGAGATAGTAAGAAAAGGCAAAAAAGTAGCAGAAGAACTGAATACATGTTTTACATCAGTCCTCATTGTAGAAAACACAAGCAGTAGGCTGGAAGTTCAAGAGTGTTGGGAAAGAACTGAGTGAAGTTGCCATTAATAGGGAGAAGCTGCTTGGGAAACTGAAAGGTCTGAAGGTAAATGTATCAACTGGACCAGATGGACTACACCCCAAGGATCTGAACATGGTGGCCGAAGTGATAGTGGAGTCATTAGTAATGATCTTTTAAGAAAGGTAGATAATGGCATGGTTCTGGAGGACTCAAAATTTGCAAATGCCACTCCACTTTTCAAGAATGGAGAGAAACAGAAGAAAGGAAAATATAGGCCAGTTAGTCTGACCTCAATAGTTCAGAAGATGTTGGAGTAGATTGTAAAGGATGTGGTTTCAGTGTACTTGGAGGCACATGATAAAATAGGCTGAAGTCAGCATGGTTTTCCTAAGGAAAAGTCTTGCCTGACAAATCTGTTGAAATTCTTTGAAGAACTAACAAACAGGATAGACAAAGAATAATTAGTAGATGCTGTGTACTTAGAAGGCCTTTGATAAGGTGCCACACATGAGGCTGCTTAACAAGTTAAGAGCCCATGGTATTACAGGAAAGATTCTAGCATGGATAAAGCAGTGGTTGATTGGCAGGAGGCAAAGAGTGGGAATAAAGGGAGACCCTTCTGATTGGCTGCTGGTGACTAGTGGTGTTCCACAGTGGTCTGTGTTGGGACTGCTTCTTTTTACATTATATGTCAATGATTTGGATGTTGGAATTGATGGCTTTGTAGCCAAGTTTGTAGACGATATGAAGATAGTTAGAGGGGCAGGTAGTGTTGAGGAAGCAGAGATACTGCAGAAGGATTTAAACAGATTAGGAGAATAAGTGGCAGATAGGATACTGTGTCAGGAAGAGTGTGGTCATGCACCTTGGTAGAAAAATGAAAGGGTTGATTATTTTATAAATGGAGAGAAAATTCTGCTATACCTGCTATACACCTTTTCTCAACCAGGTCCTCAATATCCAAGGTTCCCTAAACCAGTTATCCTTGCCTTTTACTCTGACCAGAAACATAAATACTCTGCACTCTCAAAATTTCATTTTTATGGCCTCTCATTTACCAAGTACACCTTTGCTAGAAAACAGCCTGTCCCAATGCACACTTCGCAGATCTTCTGTGATACCATCAAAATAGACCTTTTCCCAATTTAGAATCTCAATCTGAAGACCAGACCTATTCTTCTCCATTATTATCTTGAAACTAATGGCTTTATGATTACTAGATGCAGAAGTTCCCCTATGCAAACTACCGTCTCCTGCCTTGTCTCATTCCCTAATGGGAGATCTAGTATCACACTCTCTCTAGTTGAGACCTTTATCTGCTGATTAAGAAAACTTTCCTGGGCAATGAAGTCTGAGAACTAAGACCTGAAGCTGCCTAGGACCTGACCTCTCTGTCGCAGTGTAAATCGCAATCAGGCTTTCAGATAACATTGCAAAGATGCAACACTTTATTGAAGAAAAGGCAAGTATAGACAGTTAGGGTATGTCACTGTTCATATAGTGGACATGGGAAATGAAGCTATTGCTGGTTAGCCTTTTGCTATAGTTAACAAAGGAAGCAGGTGACTTTCCAATAGGAGTGTCTGGAGAATCATTAGAAATGAAAATAGATTTTTTTTCTTGTTTATTTTATTTAATTTAGATAATTTAGAGATGTAATAGGCCCTTCTGGCCTAACAAGCCCATGCTGGCCAATTACACCCATGTCACCAATTAACCTACTAACCCGTACATCTTTAGAATCTGGAGGAAGCCAGAGAGACAAGAGAAAATCAACATGGTCACGGGAAAACATACAAATTCCTTACAGACAACAGCATAATTGAACCCAGGTCATAGGCACTATAATCATGTTAAGCTAACTACTACACTGTCATGTTGCTCAATCGTATGGGGGTAAACTGTAGCACTAACCCTGATTAGGTGATTCATACCAGAGGCTGGATTTTCTCTTTATATCTGTTACCCTTTAGGTGTCCTTTGGATTAGAATCCCCACTGAGGCCTGGAATTCCTGTGAGTGGAGAGCTCCTGCTTTGAAAACCTTTCCAACTGCATAGTACGACTGAAAACAGACCCAATCCCAAATAAAGCTTGATCAGAGAAGTAATGACATTTCCCACACTCGGATTCTCAAATGTTGGACTGAGATAACTGGGGATTTGACATGTTTGTTAAGGAAAGCTTCCCTGGGGACCTTCTGGTCTGGAATAAAGTGCAGCTTGTTTATAAAGTATTCATGTTGGATTATTAAAGATGGCAAGTTAGTCTGATGCTTATAGTTGAGACATTTTAGTAACACTTAAAAGTCTGAATTTCAATTACTTTGAAAACATATTTATTCAGGGGAAATAGGTCCAACACCTTGGCTTAGAATTGGATTACAAAAAAGATATAAGGGAAAGGAGGATGACATCATACACTATCATTCTCAGTCATTCATGGCTTATCTTCTATCCAACTCCACCTTCCAGCCCGTGATCCGTTGTAACCAACAATCTGTTGGTCTCTGCCTGAAATTTAGTCAACAACAATATATTCACAGTGCACATGGTAAGAATTCCAAAATTTCCTAAGACTTACTTTCAAAGCTTGAGATTAATAGTTTTTTTGGAAATAAGGGGAATCAAAAGTTAAAGAAATTAAGACAGCAAAATGATGTTGAGGAGGAAGACAAGGCTAGATCAAAGAGTTGAATGACCAATTTCTGATCCTCCATCATAAACATCAGTAGACGTTCATGACTGATCTACTTAGGGTTCTTTGAAAGAATAAATTTCTGTTAAATTCAGTCCTAACATGGGAGTATAAGCTCATGTTCTGGACTTCAAAATCAGGTTAAACCTTCACTCAATAATAACTTTGACAATCTCTTTAATAATTTTATCTTTCAATTTAATTTCTGTTTGTTATGAACTTTTTGAAATGTAGGCCAAATTCACTTATTTCTCCTTATTGGGCCAACTACCTTCTTCCCTTTCACAACAGCCAGCCTTGTCAACCTCTAAAATGTTTCATTCAGTCAAATTCATCCTTTCTGAATTAAAAGAAACTGTACATGGTACTTCACGGCTGGTTTCACCATGACCAAATATAATTGCAACAGGAGTTCTGTATCCTTGTACTCTGATCCCTTTGCAATAAAAGCTAACATACTGTTTATGTTCTATATTTGAATACCAGTTTTCTGTGATAAATGTACAAGGATGCTCAGACTTATGAATACCAACATTTTCCAATCTTTCATCATTAAAAGAAAGTTTGTCAACTTTTCATTACAGTGGATAATTTCACATTTAATTCCACGCAGCACGTTCTCACTTGCCCTTGCTTAAATGACTGTACAAGATATACGAAATAGCAGCCCTGTAATTCTGCTCTCCTCTTCAGTACATTTTTTGTCTGTGTCTCATTTTCTTGTTCCTTTTGTAACTTCACCCACCTCAGACCTTAAGGGACATATATTTACTGTCCCTAATTTCAAAATTCAGAGTAAATTTACCATCAAAGTATATATAAGTCTGAGATTCATTTTCTTGCAGGCATTCACAGTAGAAAAAAGAAATACAGTAGAATCAATGAAAAACTACACACAAATAAAGACTAATACGCAATATGCAAAATAAGACAAAGTGCAAAAACAAAAATCAGATAATTAATAAAAATGAATAAAAAATAATTAATACTGAGAACATGAGCTGTAGAGTCCTTGAAAGTAGGTTCTGTGTTGAGGTGAGTGAAGCTATCCACACTGATTCAGCAGCCTGATGGTTGAAGGATAATAACTGTTCCTGAACCTGCTGGTGTGGGACCTGAGGCTCCTGTACTTTCTCCCCAATGGCAGCAGCAAGAAGCCAGCGTGGCCTGGATGGTGGAGGTCTTTGATACAGCTTTTTTGTAGATGTACTCAATGATAGAGAGGGCTTTTCCCATGAAGAACTGTGCTGTATCCATAACTTTCCAAAATCATGCATAACTTTAGAGTTTTGTTTTACAATGTGTGCTGTATCTCTTGCTGGTTTGGTCTAAGATTTGTTTATTTTATTGATATTTTTGGGCTATGTGTTGCTGAATTCTAAAATGATCCTGGCCTCGGGCAGAACACTATTCTGATAATACAGCAAACTTTCTCTTTTAATCTACAGTTTGTAGTTCTGCCTTTAATTTCATTTTCCAGATGGACTGCTGTTACTGTGGGGTTATTGTTTCTTAATGGAATGTATTCTGGTTGTAAATTATTAATCATTTCTCTAAATATTTGCCAATAATTATCAGCTATCATATCTTTACATCCAGTCCCATGATTTATTTTGGCCAATTTGTCAATTTTACTTGGGCTGTTTGTTTTATTCAAGTTTCAGATCCTCCACGTTCTGCAGGGATTTCTCTCTCTGTAATTCTTTTGTCCACTCGTCCATTCGCACTCATCTCCCTCCTGGCACTTATCCCTACCCATTCCCCTCTCCCCAGTGACCCGGTGGCTACCCATATCAATTCGATTTCACATTCACATTCTGCCATGTCACTCCACGGCCTCCTCTACTGCCACAATGAGGCCACTTTCAGGTTGGTGGATTAACACCTCACATTATGTCTGGGTGGGTAGCCCCTAACCTGATAGTATGAACATCGATTTCTCTAACTTCTGTAGTTTCTTCCTCCCCTCCACCCACCCTCTCTTTTCCTACTCCACATTCTGGCTCCCATAAGACATACAGCAGGAGCATTGAGTCTGCTCTGTCATTCCATCATGGCTGATTTATTATCCCTCTCAACTCCTGCCTTCTCCCTGTAACCTATGACACCCTTACTAATCAAGACTCTATCAACCTCCACATTAAATATACCTAATGACTTGGCCTCTACAGCCAAACACTTCCCTATTTTCACCACCTTCTGGCTAATGAAATTCCTCCTCATCTCTGTTCTAAAGGAATGTCCTTCTATTCTGAGGCTGTACACACTGGCTCTAGACTCCTCTCCTATAAGAAACATCCTCTCCACATATACTCTGTCTAGGTCTTTCAATATACAATAGCTTACAATGAGATTCCACCACCACCCCCCCCATCCCACTTTTATTCTATACTCCAATGAATACAGGCCCAGAGCCATCAAATGCTCCTCATATGTTACCCCTTTCATTCTCAGGAACTCGTGAACTTGATCTGGACCCTCTCCAATGCCAATATATCCTTTCTTGGATAAGGGGCCCGGTACTGCTCATATTATTCCAAGTGTGGTCTGACTATAAAGCCTTATATCCTTATATCCTTTTCTCCTTGCTTTTATATTCTAGTCGTCTTGAAAAGAATACTAACATTGCATAACCACCAACTCAATCCACAAATTAACGTATAAGGTCACTCAAGTCCCTTTGAGTTTTGAATTTTCTCCCTGTTTAGAAAATAATCTGAACCTTTACTCCTTCTACCAAAGTGCATGACTGTACACTTCCCTACACTGTATTCCACCTGCCATTTCTGTGCCCATTCTGCCAATCTGTATAAGTCCTTCTGCAGTCTTTCTGCTTCCTCAACACTGCCTGCCCCTCCATCTACCTTTGTATCGTCCACAAACTTGGCCATTAAGGGATCATTTCTGTCATCAAAATCATTGACAAATAATGTGAAAAGAAGTGGTCTGTGTGGAAAGCCAGTCGTCACTAGCAGCCAACCAGAACAGGACCCCTTTATTCTCACTCTTTGCCTCCTGCTATTCAGCCAATCTTCTATCCATGCTCATATATTTCCTGTTATACCATAGGCTCTTATCTTGTTTAGCAGCCTTTTATATAGCACCTTGTCAAAGGCCTTTTGAAAAATGAAGTAGGACTTCCGGTAAGATGGCGATTGTTTAGCTGCTCTGAACTTTTGTTCCGTTACTGTCGCTATCTTTGCACTAAATGTCTCAATTTTTTTAAACCTTAGTTAGGAATTTTTTCGGTATCTCTTACTTGCCTGTGAACATATCTAACTTACAATGTCTAGCAAGAGTTCTAAATCCAGGAGAAAGGAAGTTCCGGCTCTTTCAGACGAGACCCTGGCTGCACTCGGAAAGCTCCAAGACGAAATTTTAAAGGAATTTAAAACCGCTTTCAAACAGTTGGAAGACAAACTGGATCGGATCAATGATAAAGTGGACAAACATGCCGAACATCTATCTCGCATCGATTCGACTTCTGAAGATTTAGAAAGTCATGTTCGATACTTGGAGACTCTCTGTTCCAGCTTAGAGGAAAAATGTAACAAACTCCTTTCCAAAATGGTGGATCTCGAAAATCGCAGCAGACGCTGCAATCTTAGAATTCTTGGATTGCCAGAGGCCACCGAACAGGGACCAACCGTTTCTCTGTGAGATATTCGGGAAAGATTTGCTTCCAAACCCGCCTGAGCTCGAACGGGCACACAGAGTCTACGTTCCCCCTGGAATTCTGGGCTCCCATCCACGACCAGTAATCTTGTGCTTCCATCAATACCAGGTAAAACACAGTCTGATTGTAGAGGCACGTCACAGGGGGTCTTTTACTTTCCAGGATACAACCATTCGCTTTGTGGAAGATTTTGCATCCCAGACCTTAAAGATGCGCACTGAGTTTAAAGGCGCAATGAAAGTGCTTTTTGATCGTGGTTTTAAACCCTCTCTTCATACTCCTGCCGATCTACGAATCAAGCTTAATACTGGAAAATACAAGTGGTTCAAATCAGTGAAGGAAGCTGAAGCATTTGTGGCAAGTCTTCCGGCTATCCAGTCATCTTCGGAATCTGATCGGACCTCCTAAAATGGTGGATAAGTACTCCTCGTAGTAAAATTACTTTTTCTGGACTCAGACTTTACTTGAATCACTCAGACATTATTCATTGAAACTCTAAGGGCTGTTGACAATCTCTCCCGGGATTTGGTGTGTGTGTAATCTATTTTTATTCTTGTATAACTTTATCTACAGAGTTCTACAACTGACTCTAACTTGTTTTGGAGGTTCGAAGTCTTTAGTGAAGGCCTCCCTGTTTGTTGGTTCACAGTTTAATTGCTGATTTATTTTTCCTTTTTTTAATATTTATTTATTTTATTTTTTTCTTTTCTTCACCCCTTTTTTCTAATCTCTGAATTTTTTTCTCTCCTCTCTGTAAATGGTTGATAAATACTCGTCTTGAATTTATAATTTTCCCCTTCCTCTCCTTTTTTTTACCTTTTTTTTCCCTTTCTCTTACTTTATTCTTCTATAATTTTTCGCGGGTAGGTTAGTTTTGGTTTTCTTCCGATTTTCTCTGTATTAAGTTTTATATTTCTGCAGAAGGTGTTCTAATCTGTAGTTATGTTTTCTAGTGCATAAACTAGTTACTATTTGCTATAGTATTTATACGGAACTGTTGTTAATGACACAGATCTGGAAGTTGTATTTGGGTTAATTTTTTTGGTAGGGTTAGCTACTTGTTTTGGTAGCCGTCTAGTTTTGGGTTGTGTGGGTGGGGTGGATTTTCCAGTTCCAACATCACTCACTGTATTTATTGTTTCTCTTTATTGCTCAGGACATGTATATGTTTTGATTTTACGAATCTATGTTTACATCTCTGCTCCCAGACTGCTATTGTACTGCTTGACTTTTCATATGCCTGCTGCCTTTTATGCATTAGTAATTGATAATGGCTAGTGCACTTAAATTCATGAGCTGGAATGTAAAGGGATTGAATCACCCTGTTAAAAGGATTCTCACATATCAAACAACTCAAAGCTGACATTGCTTTCCTTCAAGAAACTCATATTCGTTGTTTTGATAACACCCGGCTTCTGTCAAAGTGGGCGGGTCAGCATTTTCATTCATCCTTTGCCGCTAAAGCTAGGGGAGTCTCCATTCTTATTAACTCAAATATTCCTTTTGAACTCCATAATAAAATATCTGATACAAATGGCCGTTTTATTATTGTTTCTGGTAGACTATATAACACTAAAGTTGCACTAGCAAACCTGTATGCCCCCAACTTTGATGATGTTAACTTTTTTGAACGTTTTTTTTCCTCACTACCAGACTTAAACTCATATTCTCTTATACTGGGTGGTGACTTCAACTGTTGGTTGGATCCTAAACTGGATCGATCGTCCTCTGTTACCAGATCACCTACTAAATCTGCCTTAGCTATCCAATCGTTTCTCTCTAATTTTGGTATCTCTGATATAAGGATATTTTGGTATCCTACGGAGAGAGATTATTCTTTTTTCTCACATGTTCACCATACCTTCACTAGAATTGACTATTTCTTACTCGATAACCAACTTATTCCATTTGCCCACTCTTGTGACTATCAGAGTATACTGATTTCTGACCATGCCCCAATTACCCTCTCTCTGAACTTTCCTGGTCTCCCTCAGAGGAATAAACACTGGCGGTTTGATTCAACTTTATTATCGGATGATGATTTTGTAAAATTTATTAAGGATCAGATAACCTTTTATTTTAACACTAATACATCACCTGAAGTGCCATCCCAGATTGTCTGGGATGCCATGAAAGCATATCTAAGGGGTCAAATAATCTCTTACACAGCAAATCTCAACAGAAGATCCCGTGCAGATCGATCAGACCTCATTAACCAGATTAAAGATTTGGATCAAATATATGCCCAAACTAAGAACCCTGAATTATACAAGAAGCACGTTGAACTCCAAACTAAATTTAATCTTCTGTCCACTCAACCTGTCGAACGCCAACTTCTCGAAAGCAAGAGTCGCTTTTACATTCATGGGGATAAATCTGGTAAATTCCTAGCCGATCAGCTGAGGCGTTCCAAAGCCAAACAACATATTACAAAGATCCGGAAGGAGAATGGAGACTTTACATCGGATCATTTAGAAATTAATGACGCATTTAAAAATTTTTATTCTCGGCTTTATTCCTCTGAATCTCTGAATGACAATATCTCTGTTGATCAATTTTTACAGAATCTGAATATCCCCTCACTTTCATCTGATTTCAAAGCCAAACTCAATGCGCCTATATCATCAGAAGAAATATCTTTTGTAATTTCTGCACTGTCCTCAGGGAAATCTCCTGGACCTGATGGGTTCCCTGTAGAATGTTATAAATCATTCTCTTCACTTCTTTCTCCTCAGTTACTTTCAGTATTATCTGACTCGTTTAATTACGGCAAATTGCCACCCTCTTTCAATGAGGCATCTATTATTCTTCTTTTAAAAAAGGGCAAAGACCCAACAGAGTGTTCCTCGTATAGGCCGATTTCTTTGCTCAATGTTGATGTAAAGATCTTAGCTAAAGTTTTGGCTCATAGATTAGAAAGCATATTCCCTCCATTATCTCTGATGACCAAACAAGCTTTATTAAAAACCTTCTCCCTTTTTTTAACATTTGGCGTCTATTTAATATCTTATACTCAGCTCCAACTGGGATTCCTGAATGTGTTATTTCCCTCGATGCGGAGAAAGCATTTGATCGTATAGAGTGGAACTACCTTTTTGCAGTCTTAGAAAAATTTGACCTCGGCCAAAGTTTCATCTCTTGGATCCAATTGCTGTACCTGTGTCCTACTGCTTCTGTTTTAACTAATTTTCAGAAATTACAAGTATTTAATCTCAAACGTGGCACCCATCAGGGATGCCCCTTAAGTCCCTTTCTCTTTGATTTAGCTATAGAACCTCTGGCAATAGCATTTCGAAACTGTCCTGAATTGACCGGGATTTGGAGAGGAGGTGTTGAGCATAAAGTTTCTCTCTATGCTGATGACTTATTACTCTTTCTCTCAAATCCGTCTACATCCTTACCTCTAATGTTTTCACTTCTTGACCAGTTTAGCCAGATCTCTGGCTATAAACTTAATTTACATAAGAGTGAACTTTTCCCAATTAATAAAGAAGCACAAGAACTAACATTTCGTGATCTCCCTTTTAAAGTAGTCCATAATCAATTTACTTATCTTGGAATTACAGTCACAAGGAAGTTTAAAGATCTCTTTCGTGAAAACTTTGTCACTCTTTCATATGCTATAAAACAGAGTCTGGTACAATGGTCACCTCTATCTATGTCTTTGGTAGGTCATATTAATGTTGTTAAAATGTATGTTCTCCCCAAATTTTTATACTTATTTCAATCTATCCCAATTTTTATTCCTAAATCTTTTTTTGATTCCTTAGACTCTATTATTTTGTCATATCTGTGGCAGAATAAGCGCTCTAGAATTAATAAAATCCACCTCCAAAAATCTAAAAAAGAGGGTGGCATGGCTTTACCTAACTTTCGCTTATATTATTGGGCAGCTAATATAAGTTGTGCTACCTTTTGGTCTTTCTTCCACGGCCAACCCGAGTGCCCTAACTGGGTGGCAATGGAGTTGAGCTCCACTAAAGAATTATCTATCTCTGCACTTCTTGGCTCTGCACTCCCTAGTAGTCTGCCCAGATCAATAGCTAATCCTCTTGTTAGACACACTTTACGTATATGGGCTCAGTTCAGGAAATGCTATGGTTTCCAGGGGTTTTCCATTTCCAGCCCTGTCACACATAATCACCTTTTTTTACCTACTATGTACGATTCAGCATTCCATGTTTGGTATAGGAAGGGCATTAGACATTTTGAAGATCTTTTCATTGATAATTGCTTCGCTTCTTTTCAGCAGCTCTCTGTTAAGTTCAACCTGCCTAACGCTCATTTTTTCAGATACCTCCAAATCCGACACTTTACTGCTCCTTTAATTCCTAACTTTCCTGAAATACCTGTGAAAAATGCTATGGACCTATTTCTTTCCATTAATCCACTAGGTAAAGGTTTAATATCAATTATCCGAGATAAACTAGCAGCCTTACGACGGGCCCCTGTGGATAAAGTTAAAATGGCCTGGGAGCAGGATTTAAATATCTCCTTATCCGAGGAGAGCTGGGACTCAGTTCTCAAATCGGTTAACTCAACCTCTCTTTGTGCTCGCCATTGCCTTTTACAGTTTAAGATTGTCCATAGAGCCCATATGTCTAAATCTAAACTATCTCGATTCTACCCTGGCATTAGTCCGCTCTGTGATAAATGCAAGAGGGGCGTGGCCTCTCTCATCCATATGTACTGGTTCTGTCCTAGCTTGGAGAAATTCTGGAAAGATGTCTTCACTACGTTATCCTGTATTCTGAATCAGCACCTAGAACCAAACCCCTTAATTGCTCTGTTCGGTTTTTGGGGCAAGACAGATTTATGTCTGGGTCCGACCAAATGCCGAATACTATCCTTTGCCTCTCTCCTGGCTAGACGCTTGATCCTCCTTAGATGGAGAGATGTTGCCCCGCCCACTCATGCGCAATGGCTTAACGACATTATGGCCTGCTTGGACCTCGAAAAATTCATTATTCAGTTCTTAATTCGGATCTAAAGTTCCATAAGGTCTGGGGACCTTTTATCGAGTACTTTCATAACCTTCCTCTTGACTAGGGGTTTTTTTTTCTTTTTTTTTCTTCTTTTCGGTCCCTTGCTTTCAGCTCCCTTTTTTTTCTGGTAGTAGGCATTATTATCCTCTGTTGCTAAGTGTATTCACAGTCTGGGAGTTTGACTGTCCTGACTTATACTCTCTATATTGTGTTGTGGTCGGTCTGGAGTTGTTGTTGTTTTTTTCTTGTGTTGTGGGGCTTGGGGAGGACACTAAGCTTACTTGTCTTTAATTTAGGTGCTTTTTTGTTAAATTCTCTTCCTTTGTAGCATATTGTTATTGTATGCTTAATTTTGCACTGTAATAATGCTCCTCATTGGGATTTGGGGTTTTTAATTTGTAAAATGTTTTGAAAAACTAATTAAAAAAAATTTTTTAAATGAAGTAAACAATATCCACTGACTCTCAAAAGCAAACATAAGGAAATCTGCAGGTGCTGGAAATTCAATCAACACACACAAAATGCTGGTGGAACACAGCAGGCCAGGCAGCATCTATAGGGAGAAGCACTGTCAACGTTTCGGGCTGGCCTGCCTGGCCTGCTGACTTTCCTTTGTCCATCCTGTCTGTTATTTCCTCAAAGAATTTTTACAGATTTGTCAGGCAATATTTCCCCTGAAGGAAACCATGCTGACTTTGGACCTATTTTATCATCTGTTTCCAAGTACCCAAAATCTCATTTCTTTAAGAATGGACTCCAACATTTTACCAACCACTGAAGTCAGGTTAACTGGCCTGTAATGTCCTGCCTTTTGTTTCCCTCCCTTCTTAAAGAGAGGAGTAATATTTGCAATTTTCTTGTCTTCTGGATCTGGTAATTAATATTTCAGTTATATTTGAGTAATTTTGAAAACATATTGGTTGATTTATTCTTGTTTAAATAGTTAATTACAGGCCATATGTATAAATAACGTGCATTGCATATGTCATCACTCTACCACATGCCTCGCTTACAGTAAACTCGAAGTTACGCCCACATTCCCAGAGTCCAGTGTCTTCCTTTTAATTAGTTTAATGTTTTGAAGTTACACAACGTAACAGAAACCATTCCAGAATATAGTGAACCTTGAAAGAGAATTACCAATGCCTCCACAATATCTTCAGCAACCTTTTTCAGAACCCTTGGATGTAGTCCATCTGGTCCTGGTGACTTATCTACCTTCTAGATCTTTCAGCTTTTTAAGCACCTCCTCCTTAGTAATAACAAATATAGTAATAGCAGCTACACTCACCTTTTCCCCCTCATATTCTTGAATTTCTGGCAACCTCTTAATATCTTCCACAGTGAAGAGCGACACAAAATACTTATTAAGTTTGGCTGCCATTTCTTTGCTCCCATTACTGCCTCTCCAGCATCATTTCTCAGCAGTCTGATATCCACTCTTGCCTCTCTTTTACTCTTTATAAATCTGAAAAACCTTTTCTTATTATCTCTCCTTATTGATTTTTTAGTTGTCTTGTGTTGTTTGTAAAAACATCCTAACTCTGGCTATTTCCTCCCTTCTTTCCAGTTCTGGTGAAGGGTTTCAGCCCAAAACATCGACTCCTCTCCATAGATGCTGCCTGACCTGCAGATTTCCTCCAGCATTTCATGCGTTGCTCTGGATTTCCAATATCTTCAGAATCTTTTGTGTTTGGAGCACACAGCAGTGTAGTGTTTTGCACAACGCTATTCCAGCTCAGGGCATCAGAGCTTGGAGTTCAATTCTGAAGCCCTATGTAAGAAAGCTTGTATATCCTACCTATGAAGTGCATGGGTTTTCTTCAGATGGTCCAGTTTCGTCCCAGTACTAGTACTAGTTAATAAGCTATTATAAATTATCCTGTCATTAGGGTTGGGTTAAATTGGTGGTGGCTCAGTGCGTTGGAAGAGCCTATCCTCATTGTATTTCCAAATAAGCAAACAAATCTCTCCCAAATTAATTTAAAATTAACTAATCACTTTTTTTCAAAGGCTGCTATTTTAATTATCCCTATCTCACTACATAATTTTGGATATTTATCTTGAATTTCTTTCATGAACTTGTCTTGTATACTATGACAATTTTTATTTGCCTTGATCTACTTGCATACAATCGTTCTGAGGAAATATAGGTCTTGAAGCTTTGGAGGGGATGCAAAAGAGGTTTACCAAGATAGTTCCTGGAATCGTGGGGATGCATTATAAGAGGTTGGACAGACTTGGGTTGTTTATCCTAGAGAGATAGAAGCAGAGCGGAGACCAGAGAGAAGTTTATAAGATTGTGAGAAGCATAGTTATAGTAGACAACCGAGATCTTTATTCCAAGATAAAGGGAATACACAATCAGAATCAGAATCAGGTTAGGGCTATACTCCAAGTGGGCTCTGAGCAATGCCTTACAAAGCCTCAGCATTTCATCCTAACTCTCATATTCTTGTCCTCTCGAAATGAATGTTAACATTCCATTTACCTTCAAGCAACACACACAAAATGCTGGTGGAACACAGCAGGCCAGGCAGCATCTATAGGGAGAAATGCTGTTGACGTTTCAGGCCGAGACCCTTCGTCAGGACTAACTGAAAGGAAAGATAGTAAGAGATTTGAAAGTAGGAGGGGGAGGGGAAAATGTGAAATGATCGAAGAAGACCGGAGGGGGTGGGGTGAAGCTGAGAGCCAGAAAGGTGATTGGCAAAAGGGATAAAGAGCTAGAGAAGGGAAAGGATCATGGGATGGGAGGCCTGGAGAGAAAGAAAGGGGGAGGGGAGCACCAGAGGGAGATGGAGAACAGGCAGAGTGATGGACAGAAAGAGAAAGAAAAAAAGGGAGGGGGAGAAAAAAACTAAAAAAAACCTAAATATATCAGGGATGGGGTACCAGACCTGGCACTTATCCTTGCAAGCCAAACAAGTGCTACACCTGCCCTTACACTTCCTCCCTCACTACCATTCAGGGCCCCAGACTGTCCTTCCAGGTGAGGCAACACTTCACCTGTGAATCGGCTGGTGTGGTATACTGCGTCTGGTGCTCCCAGTGTGGCCTTTTATATATTGGTGAGACCCAACGCAGACTGGGAGACCGTTTCGCTAAACACCTATGCTCGGTCCACCAGAGAAAGCAGGATCTCCCAGTGGCCACACATTTTAATTCCACGTCCCTTTCCCATTCTGATATGTCTATCCATGGCCTCCTCTACTGTCAAGATGAAGCCACACTCAGGTTGGAGGAACAACACCTTATATACCGGCTGGGTAGCCTCCAACCCAATGGCATGAACATTGTCTTCTCAAACTTCCATTAATACCCCTCCTCCCCTTCTTACCCCATCCCTGACATATTTAGTTTTTTTCCCCACTCCCTTTTTTTTCTTTCTGTCTCTGCCCATCACTCTGCCTGTTCTCCATCTCCCTCTGGTGCTCCCCTCCCCCTTTCTTTCTCTCCAGGCCTCCCATCCCATGATCCTTTCCCTTCTTTAGCTCTGTATCCCTTTTGTCAATCACCTGTCTGGCTCTCAGCTTCACCCCCCCCCCCCCCTCTGGTCTTCTCCTATCATTTTGCATTTCCCCTCCCCCTCTTACTTTCAAATCTCTTACTATCTTTCCTTTCAGTTCATCCTGACGAAGGGTCTCAGCCCAAAATGTCAACAGTGCTTCTCCTATAGATGTTGCCTGGCCTGCTGTGTTCCACCACCATTTTGTGTGTGTTATTTGAATTTCCAGCATCTGCAGATTTCCTCGTGATTCCATTTACCTTCTTCACCACTGACTCAACCTGCAAGTTAACCTTTCAGGAATCCTGTACAAAGACTCCAAGTCCCTTTCCACCTCTAATTTTTGAATATACTCCTCATTTAGAAAATAGTTTAAGCCTTTATTCCTCCTACCAAAGTGTATGACTGTACACTTCCCTACATTATATTCCATTTGCCATTTCTTTGCTCATTCTCCCAATCTGTCTAAATCTTTCTATAGAGCCCTTGTTCCCTCTGCACGACTTGCCCCTCCACCTGTCTTTGTATTGTCTGCACTCTTGGCCAAAAAGCCATCAATTCCGTCATCCAAATCATTGATATATAATATGAAAAGAAGTGGTCCCAAAACCAACCTCTGCGGAACTCCACTAGTCACCAGCAGCCAATCAGAAAAAGCCCCCTTTATTCCCATTCTCTGCCTCTGCCAGTCAGCCAATCTTTGATCCATGCTAGTATACTTAATGCCATGGGCTCTTATCCTATTAAGAAGCGTCATGTACAGCATCTTATCAAATGCCTTCTAAAAATCCAAGTAAATAGCATCCACCAAATCTCCTTTGTCTATCTTGCCTGTTATTTCCTCAAAGAATTCCAACAGATTTGTGAGGCAAGATTGCTCTTTAAGGAAACCATGCTGACTTTGGCCTACTTTATCATGTGACTCCAAGTACTCCGAAACCTCATCCTTAATAACAGCTCCAACATCTTCCTAACCACTGAATTCAGACTAAATGGCCTATTATTGCCTTAATTCTGCCTCCCTCCCGAATTAAAGAGTGGAGTGACATTTGCAATTTTCTAGTCCTCCAGAACCATTCCAGAATCTAGTGATTCTTGAAAAATTATTACTAATACCTCCACAATCTCTTCAGCCACCTCTTTCAGAACTCTGGAGTGTAATCCACCTGGACCAGGCAACTTACAGGCAATTTCCCTAAACACTTTCTCCTTAGTAATAGCAACAACACTCACTTCTGACCCCTGACACGCTCATATTTCTGGCATCCTGCTAGTGTCTGCCACAGTGAAGACTGGCACAAGATGCTTCTTAAGTTCCTCCACCATTCCTTTGTCCCCCATTAATACCTCTTCAGTGACATTTCCCAGTGGTCCGATGCCCACTCTCACCTCTCTTTTATTCCTTATATATGTGAGAGAACTTTTGGAATTTTCTTTTATATTATTGGCCAGCGTCTCTTCATATTTAATCGTTTCTCTCCTTATGGTTTCTTTAGTTGTCTTCAATTGGTTTTTAAAAGAATCCCAATCCACTACCTTCCTATTAATTTTTGCTATATTATATGCCCTCTCTTTTGCTTTTATGTTGTCTTTTACTTCTCATGTCAGCCACGGGTATATCACCCTTCCTTTGAAATTCTTCATCTTTGGGATGTATCTATATTGCGCCTTCCGAATTGTCCCCAGAAATTCCAGCCATTGCTGTTTTGCCATCATTCCTGCTAGTGCCCCCTTCCAATCAACTTTAGCCCCAACTATCATCTTCTTTCAGCCAAGATTTGGAGGTGCATCTACTTGTCTACCAACTGCCTGATCCTCAGCTTTATCATTCTGGTCCCATCCCCCTGCCAAATCCCTCCCCAACAGCTCTGATATATCTTCCAGTAAGGATATTGGTTCGTCTCGGGTTCATGTGTAACTCATCCCTTTTGAACAGGTCATCCCTTCCCCAGAAGAGATCCCAGTGCTCCAGAAATCTGAAACCCTGCCCCCTGCATCAATGCCTCAGCCACACATATATCTGCGAGATCATCCTGTTCTTATCCTCACTGACGCATGGCACAGACAGCAATCCAGAGATTACTAACCCAGAGTGAGTCTTTTCACCTTTCTGCCTAACTCCCTGAATTCTCTCTTTAGGGCCTCCTCACATATCTTACCTGTGTTGTTGATGCCAATGTCCATGACTTCTGCCAGCTCAACCTCCCCCTTGAGAAGGCTATGGACCCCAACCAAGGTGTGCCTGACTCTAGCACCTGGAAGGCAAAATACCATCTGGATATCTTTTCACATCCATGGAATCTTCTGTCTTCTCCCCTAACTATGGAATCCCCTTTCACTACTGTATTCTCCTTCTTCCTCCTTCCCTTCTGAGCCACAGAGCCAGGCTCAGTGCGAGAGATCTGCTTGCTGCGGCTTCTCCTTAGCAGATTCCAACCCCACCCTGCCAAACAGTTATATACTTATTATTGAGGAGAACAGCCACAGGGGTATTCCCTATTCCCTTTCCCTCTCCTGCCAGGCACCCAGGTACCTGTCTCCTGTGACTTAGGGGTGACTACCTTCCTGTAGCTCCTTTCTATCAGCTCCTCATTCTTCCAACTGAGCTGACTCGCTTCGAGCTCTATTCTCTAAGGAGCTGCAGCTTGTTTTACAGCACATGTCACTCACGGACTTGGGCTATTTAGACGTGTTTTAGTGTGACTGCAGGTTTACTGCTGCGACTGTCGGTACTGTGTTTCACACCCTGGCCCCAGAGGAACACTGTTTCATTTGGCTGTATTCATGGGTATTCATGCATGGTTGAATGATAATTAGACTTGACCTTGAGAACACTCTCCATCGTGCATCTGTAGAAATTTTTGAGTGTCTTCGGTGACAAACCAAGTCTCCTCCGACTCCTGATGAAATATAACTACTGTCATGCCTTCTTTGTAATTGACTCAAAGTGTTTGGCCCAGGATAGATCTTCATAGATGTTGACACCCAGGAACTTAGAACTGCTCACCCCTTTCCACTGCTGATCCCTCAATGAGGACTGGTATATGTTCCTTCAAGCTCCCCTTCCTGAAGTCCATGATCAGTTCCTTGTTCTTACTGACATTGAGTGCAAGATTGTTGTTGTGACACCACTCAACCAACTGATCTCATTCCTGTATGCCTCCTCGTCATCATCTGAGATTCTGCCGACAATGGCTGTGTCATTGGCAAATTTATAGATGCCATTTGAGCTGTGCCAAGCCACACAGTCATGGGTGTGGAGAGAGCAGAGCTGTGGGCTCAGCACACATCATTGAGGTGCTCTAGTGTTGATTATCAGCGAAGCAGAAATGTTATTTCCGATCTGCACTGGCTGTGGTTTCCCAGTGAGGAAGTCAATGATCCCGTTGCAGGGGAGGTGCAGAGGCTCAGGTTTTGGAGCTTGTTGATTAGAACTGAGGGTATGATTGTGTTGAAAGCTGAGCTATGGTCAATAAACAACAGCCCGTAGGTATTACTATTGTCCAGGTGATTAAAGGCCTTCATGAGAAAATCTGCAGATGCTGGAAATTCAAGAAACACACACAAAATGCTGGTGAAATGCAGCAGGCCAGGCAGCATCTATAAGGAGAAGCGATGTCGACGCTTCGGGCTGAGACCCTTTGTCGGGACTAACTGAAAGAAAAGATAGTAAGAGATTTGAAACTGGGAGGGGGAGATCCAAAATGATAGGAGAAGACAGGAGGGAAAGGGATAAAGCTAAGAGCTGGAAAGTTGATTAGCAAAAGGGATACAGAGCTGGAAAAGGGAAAGGATCATGGGACGGGAGGCCCAGGGAGAAAGAAAGGGGGAGGGGAGCACCAGAGGGAGATAGAGAACAGGCAAGGAGTGATTTTAAGAGGGAAACACAAAATGCTGGTGGAACGCAACAGGCCAGGCAACATCTATAGCAAGAAGTGAAGCACAAAATGCTGGTGGAACGCAATCCATGGTCTCCTCTACTGTCAAGATGAAGCCACACTCAGGTTGGAGAAACAACACCTTATATTCCGTCTGGGTAGCCTCTAACCTGATGGCATGAACATTGATTTCTCTAACTTCCGTTAATGCCCCTCCTCCCTTTCTTACCCCATCCCTGACATATTTATTTATTCATTCATTCATTCATTTATCTATCTATTTATTATTATTATTTTTTTTTTCCCTTTTTTTTCTTTCTCTCTTTTTTCTCTCTCTGTCCCCATCACAATCACTCCTTGCCTGTTCTCCATCTTCCTGGTGCTCCCCTCCCTCTTTCTTTCTCCCCAGGCCGTTCCATGATCCTCTCTCTTCTCCAGCTCTGTATCCCTTTTGCCAATCAACTTTCTAGCTCTTAGCTTCATCCCTCCCCCTCCTGTCTTCTTCTATCATTTTGGATCTCCCCCTCCCAGTTTCAAATCTTTTATTATCTCTTCTTTCAGTTAGTTCTGACGAAGGGTCTCGGCCTGAAACATTGACAGTGCTTCTTCCTGTAGATGCTGCCTGGCCTGCTGTGTTCCACCAGCATTTTGTGTGTGTTGATAAAAGGCCTATGAGTTTTAGTGGAGAGCCAGTGAGATTGCATCTGCTGTAGACCTATTGTGGTGATAGGCAAATTGCAGTGGGTCCAAGTCCTTAGGAAGGAGTTAATTCTGGCCATGACCAACCTCTTAAAGCACTTCATCACAGTAAGTGTGAGTGCATCTGCGTGATAGTCATTGAGTCAGCTCACCCTCCTCTTCTTGGGCACTGCTGTGGTTGTCACCCTTTCGAAGCAGGTGGCTGCAGCAGTAATGATGTCTTTGAACAATCCTGCCAGTTGGTTAGCACAGGTTTACAGAGCACTACCAAGTACACCATTGGGGCCTGACACCTTGTGATGGTTCACCCTCTTGACAGATGTTCTGACATTGGTCTCTGAGATAGAGGTCACAGGGTCAGCAGAAGCTGCAGGGATTCGCACAGATATAGTTTTATTCCCCCTTTCAAAGTGTGCATAAATGGTGTTGAACTCATCTGGGGGTGAAGCATCACAGCCATTCATGATGTTAAGTCTCACTTTGTAGGAAGTAATGGCCTGCAAACCCTGCCAGAGCTGACATGCATCTAATTCACTCTCTAACCTCTGTCGGAATTGTCTTCTTGCCCTTAAAGGAGACTTCTGTAGGTTGGACCTGGACTTCTTGCACAGTTCTGTGTCACTGGTCTTGAACACCTCAGATCCAGCCCTCAGCAGACTACAAATCTGGTTCATCCACAGCTCTTGGTTTGGCTATGCCCAATATATTCTCTGAATTTAAAGTAAGTGCGTTAAGTTCAAAGGAGATGTGGGAGGTAAGGTTTTTTTACACAGAGAGTGGTAGGTGCCTGGAAAATGTTGCCTGCAGTGGTGGGGGGATAGTAATTGTCTGGGCAGGAGGGATTAGTTCAGTTAGGTACGTAATTAGTGCAACATTATGGGCGAAAAGGCCTGTTACTGTGCTATCCTGTTCTATATTCAGGAGTCATCATAGGATTCATTGTATTAAATAAGATCTTTTCCAATTGCATTCTTAAACTTCGAAGGATTAGCAGTGATCTTTTTACATCAGCTTTTCCATGGGCAATGGTACAATTGTATCTAACTTCACACACACACAGGGAGAAGGCAGGAGATTGAGACTGAGAGGAAAATGGGTCAGCCATGATGAAATGGTGGAGCAGACTCAATGGGCCAAATGGCCTCATTCTGTTCCTATATCTTATGGTCTTATGGTCTTATCCTGAGATTTCTGAAAATGTCCTCAGGACTCTTGTTCACACCACTTCAGATCTTCATTAGCAGAAGATTGCAAAGCGTTGATGTTTGCCACATAGAGGAAAAAGAGCAACAGATATTTAGACTGCCATCTGTAAATTCCCCACAAAATCTTACTGCATTCTGACTTTGCAATAGGTCACTGTTCCTTTATTCTTGTTACCTAGCACCAAATCTTAGCAACTTCACTACACTGGCTGGATCTGGAATTTTAAAAGGATATTATCATAATGATGGCCTGTTAACTAATGTTCTTCATGAGACGACAGATCTGCCAGCCCAACCTGGTCTCAGTGAGATACCATTTAATCTTTTAGTACATTTCAGCATACTGAACATAAAATTCAACAGTATCACATAATCAATATTTCAAGTTTATCATTCAAATTCTCAGCATTCATTCCAATTTCCTCCAATAATTTCAGATCATGATTTGCACATCCTCTCACGTTGTCCTCCTGCCACTTTCTTTCACTTTGTGCCATTATCCCTGTGTTATTGAATCCCTTTTGCCTCCTAACCCTTCACTGGCCTTCCTTTCAATCCCCTCTTCCCCTCTCCCTTTCTCACAGCATCTTGAGATTTTTTTTTGTTCTAACAAATGCATCTCTTTGCATAGATGCAGCTCAGTATTTCTGGCATTTCCTGTTTTCATTGTAGTATTTACTTCTTACAATGCAAAATTATTTCATGCCATATTAAAATCCTTCACACACTGTAATTTCTCAACTTAAAAGTTCCAGAGAGTTAAAAAATGGAAAAGTGTGTGAATAATGTAAGGAAACCACTTTTATACATTGTTAGCAAGCCTATAATAGTAGGAATTTGAGAAACCAAGTTATTCTCTTCCACAGATGTTGCCTGATCCAGTGAGTGTTCCAAGCATTTTCTGTTTTCATTTCAGACTTCCAGTTCTGCAGTTTTAATTCAGATACTATTATTTTTTATTAATTTTGTCCATATATTCAGAATTTCAAATGGTTAATGTTATTAATATGGATAGAGATACTATGCTTACAGACTACCTGTACACGAGTTTCATCAAGTTTCTTTACATTCACTGTTACTTCTAGAGATCCCACACTATGTAGATACCATTAGTTTTTCTCCACTGGAGAAATTTTCTGAAACCGGTAGCTGTTATAATTAGATGCAAAGTTCAGTTGTTTCACCTCTGTGCTCTATTTTCCATTTATTAACTTCAATGGCTTGAAGTTTGCATTCAGTTGTACTGAGGACCATAGTCATTTCTGTAACTGGCACTCCCACAGAACCAGACTCCTTGGTGATGAGCTTTGTCCAATGTGTGGTATCCATGGGCCACAGTCAGAGAAAATTAAAAGGCTGGCAGTTTTTGGGTCTATACATTTATGTGCCAAAAACATCAGCAGACAGACCTTTGTACACACGCGAAGGGATCATGAAGAGTTGCATAGTGCAGACATTGATAAGTAATGATATTTTGGTTGTCCTGCTCCCTTTCATGCTGTGTACATCGCTTTTTGTTAAATTAGCATTCTTCAGAACTTCTGACCTTTCATGTTTGAAATGTTTGCTTATGTTGTTACTCTTTAATTTTTTATCATGCCTTAGATCAAATTCCATTATTGCTTCAGGGGCAACAATTTCCAACACAGTACACAATGGACTATTTACAGTGTCATTGAAAAACATTTCAGTAGATTATCATTTTTTCCATATTCTGAGATTGATGGATCAGCTAATTTCTTGAGTATTAATTGTATTTTCTGTTATTTTTATTGGCAAAGTAGTAGAGCAAGAATAATTCTCAGTACACCAAGAAGAATGCTTTATTTGTTCTTGTTAATATTTATATTTACACTATTATTCTTACTCAATCATAAATGTTTGATAGTTTATCTAGCACAATATCTATAAAAATAAAATGGGCATGTCTATGGAGAAAATCATGATCAGGATCTATCTTTACTTCAGCTACAAGTCATGAATATGGATGAAGGTGAATTCAGTAAGTCGGCAGTCACAGATATCAGTCATAATTCAGTGGCAGACTTCTTTAAAACATTGCAGGTTAAAGCCCTACTCTAAAGGCTGAGTATAAAACCTACACTAGGGTATAAAAGTACTCTAATATTACAGTACAAACAAACACACTGCTGGAGGAACTCAGCAGGTCAGGCAGCATCTGTGGAGCAAAAAGAACAGTGATGATTCAGATGTAACTATGAAAAGGGACAACGGAGGATGTAACTATGAAAATGGACAAGGGAGAGCCAGTGGATGTAGTGTACCTGGACTTTCAGAAAGCCTTTGATAAGGTCCCACATAGGAGATTAGTGGGCAAAGTTAAAGCACATGGTATTGGGGGTAGGGTACTCACATGGATAGAAAATTGGTTGGCAGACAGGAAACAAAGAGTAGAGATTAATGGGTCCTTTTCAGAATGGCAGGCAGTGACTAGTGGGGTACCGCAAGGCTCGGTGCTGGGACTGCAGCTATTTACAATATACATTAATGATTTAGATGAAGGGATTAAAAGTAACATTAGCAAATTTGCAGATGACACAAATCTGGGTAGTAGTGTGAAATATGAGGAGGATGTTAGGAGAATGCAGGGTGACTTGGACTGGTTGGGTGCATGGGCAGATGCATGGCAGATGCAGTTTAATGTGGATAAATGTGAGGTTATCCACTTTGGTGGCAAGAACAGAAAGGCAGATTACTATCTGAATGGTGTCAAGTTAGGAAAAGGGGAAGTACAACGAGATCTAGGTGTCCTTGATCATCAGTCACTGAAAGTAAGCATGCAGGTACAGCAGGCAGTGAAGAAAGCTAATGGCATGTTGGCCTTCATAACAAGGGGAGTTGAGTGTAGGAGCAAAGAGGTCCTTCTGCAGTTGTCCAAGGCCCTGGAGTATTGTGTTCAGTTTTGGTCTCCAAATTTGAGGAAGGACATTCTTGCTATTGAGTGAGTGCAGCGTAGGTTCACGAGGTTAATTCCTGGGGTGGCGGGACTTGTCATATGTTGAAAGATTGGAGTGACTGGGCTTGTAATCACTGGAATTTAGAAGGACGAGAGGGGATCTGATTGAAACATACAAGATTATTAAGGGATTGGACACACTAGAGGCAGGAAAAATGTTCCCAATGTTGGGTGAGTCCAGAACCAAAGGACACAGTTTAAGAATAAGGGGTAGGCCATTTAGAACAGAGTTGAGGAAAAACTTTTTCACCCAGAGAGTTGTGGATCTGTGGAATGCTCTGACTCAGAAGGCAGTGGAGGCCAATTCTCTGGATACTTTCAAGAAAGAGTTAGATAGAGCTCTTAAAGATAGTGGAGTCAAGGGATATGGGGAGAAGGCAGGAACAAGGTACTGATTGTGGATGATCAGCCATGATCACAGTGAATGGCGGAGCTGGCTCGAAGGGCCGAATGGCCTACTCCTGCACCTATTGTCTATTGTCCATTGTCTATTGAGACCCTTCTGGCCTGGATATGAATCCTAAACCAAAGTATGGAACCTTCTCTAAAGTTCCAGTGCAAAAAAAACACTGCCAGAGGAACTTAGTGGATCACTTGGAAATATCATTTTTCAAATGACGTTAAACTGAAGACATCTCAGTTTCCTGAGATGGATATAGACTCCAGGACATTATTCTGATAAAGTCCTGGACCCTTATTCAGAAATAGATTACCTAGACGTTATAATATTGTTGTTTGTAAAAAGTTTCCATAATGAAATAGTATCTTTTTTCTGACATCACAGAAGTACTTAATTAACTGTCCGCCTGAAGGGTCTGAAATGTTGATTATTTATTCTTCTCCATAAATGGGACCCAGATCTAATATATAGAGAGGCTTTGAGGAAAGAGCAGCAGAATAAAGGGTGTAAAGGTAGTAAGATAGAAGGGCTAAAGTGTGTGTACTTCAATGCAAGAAGCATCAGGAACAAAGGTGATGAACTGAGAGCTTGGATACATACATGGAATTACGATGTAGTGGCCATTACAGAGACTTGACTCGCACCAGGGTAGGAATGGATTCTCAATATTCCTGGATTTCAGTGCTTTAAAAGGGATAGAGAGGGGGGGAAAGGGGGCGAGGGGTGGCATTACTGGTCAGGGATACTATTACAGCTACAGAAAGGGTGGGTAATGTAGCAGGACCTCTTTTGAGTCAGTATGGGTGGAAGTCAGGAACAGGAAGGGAGCAGTTACTCTATTGGGGGTATTCTATAGGCCCCCTGGTAGCAGCAGAGATACCGAGGAGCAGAGTGGGAGGCAGATTTTGGAAAATAACAGGGTTGTTATCATGGGTGACTTTAACTTCCCTAATATTGATTGGCACCTGATTAGTTCCAAGGGTTTGGATGGGACAGAGTTTGTTAAGTGTGTCCAGGACAGATTCCTGTCACAGTATGTTGACAGGCTGACTAGAGGGAATGCCATACTAGATCTAGTATTAGGTAACGAACCAGGTCAGGTCACAGATCTCTCAGTGGGTGAGCATTTGGGAAACATTGATCACCGCTTCCTGACCTTTAGCATTATCATGGAAAAGGATAGAATCAGAGAGGACAGGAAGATTTTTGATTGGGGAAGGGCAAATTATGAGGCTATAAGGCTAGAACTTGCGGGTGTGAATTGGGATTATGTTTTTGCAGGGAAATGTACTATGGACATGTGGTCATTGTTTAAGGATCTCTTGCAGGATGTTAGGGATAAATTTGTCCCAGTGAGGAAGATAAAGAATGGTAGGGTGAAGGAACCATGGGTGACAAGTGAGGTGGAAAACCTAGTCAGGTGGAAGAAGGCAGCATACATGAGGTTGAGGAAGCAAGGATCAGATGGGTCTATTGAGGAATATAGGGTAGCAAGAAAGGAGCTTAAGACGGGCTGAGAAGAGCAAGAAGGGGGCAAGAAGGCCTTGGCGAGTACGGTAAAGGAAAACCCCAAGGCATTCTTCAATTATATGAAGAACAAAAGGATGACAGGAGTTAAGGTAGGACCGATTAGAGATAAAAGTGGGAATGCCAGGAGGCTGTGGAAGTGAGCGAGGTCCTCAATGAATACTTCTCTTCGGTATTCACCACTGAGAGGGAACTTGATGATGATGAGGACAATATGAGTGAGGTTGATGTTCTGGAGCATGTTAATATTAAGGGAGAGGAGGTGTTGGAGTTGTTAAAATACATTAGGATGGATAAGTCCCCGGGGCCTGACGGAATATTCCCCAGGCTGCTCCACGAGGTGAGGGAAGAGGTTGCTGAGCCTCTGGCTAGGATCTTTATGTCCTGGTTGTCCACGGGAATGGTACCAAAGGATTGCAGGGAGGCGAATGTTGTCCCCTTGTTCAAAAAAGGCAGTAGGGATAGTCCAGGTAATTATAGACCAGTGGACCTTACATTTGTGGTGGGAAAGCTATTTGAAAAGATTCTTAGAGATAGGATCTATGGGCATTTAGAGAATCATGGTCTGATCAGGGACAGTCAGCATGGCTTTGTGAAGGGAAGATCGTGTCTAACAAGCCTGATAGAGTTCTTTGAGGAGGTGACCAGGCATATAGATGAGGGTAGTGTAGTGGATGTAATCTACATAGATTTTAGTAATGCATTTGACAAAGTTCCACATGGTAGGCTTATTCAGAAAGTCAGAAGGCATGGGATCCAGGGAAGTTTGGCCAGGTGGATTCAGAATTGGCTTGCCTGCAGAAGGCAGAGGGTCATGGTGGAGGGAGTACATTCAGATTGGAGGGTTGTGACTAGTGGTGTCCCACAATGATTTGTTCTGGGATCTCTACTTTTCGTGATTTATATTAACGACCTGGATGTGGGGGTAGAAGGGTGGGATGGCAAGTTTGCAGATGACAGAAAGGTCAGTGGTGTTGTAGGTAGTGTAGAGGATTGTCGAAGATTGCAGAGAGACATTGATAGGATGCAGAAGTGGGCTGAGAAGTGGCAGATGGAGTTCAGCCCGGAGAAGTGTGAGGTGGTACACTTTGGATGGACAAACTCCAAGGCAGAATACAAAGTAAATGGCAGGAAAGTTGGTAGTGTGGAGGAGCAGAGGGATCTGGGGGTACATGTCCACAGATCCCTGAAAGTTGCCTCACAGGTAGATAGGGTAGTTAAGAAAGCTTATGGGGTGTTAGCTTTCATAAGTCAAGGGATAGAGTTTAAGAGTCGCGATGTAATGATGCAACTCTGTAAAACTCTGGTTAGGCCACACTTGGAGTACTGTGTCCAGTTCTGGTCGCCTCACTATAGGAAGGACGTGGAAGCATTGGAAAGGGTACAGAGGAGATTTACCAGGATGCTGTCTGGTTTAGAGAGTATGGATTATGATCAGAGATTGAGGGAGCTAGGGCTTTACTCTTTGGAGAGAAGGAGGATGAGAGGAGACATGATAGAGGTGTACAAGATATTAAGAGAAATAGATAGAGTGGATAGCCAGCACCTCTTCCCCAGGGCACCACTGCTCAGTACAGGAGGACATGGCTTTAAGGTAAGGGGAGGGAAATTTAAGGGGGATATTAGAGGAAGGGTTTTTACTCAGAGAGTGGTTGGTGCGTGGAATGCACTGCCTCTGTTAGTGGTGGAGGCAGATACACGAGTGAAGTTTAAGAGACTACTAGACAGGTATATGGAGGAATTTAAGGTGGGAGTATATATGGGAGGCAGGGTTTGAGGGTCGGCACAACATTGTGGGCCAAAGGGCCTGTAATGTGCTGTACTATTCTATGTTCTATGTTCTATGTTCTAAATGCCTTCTGACCTGTTGAATTTCTCCAGCATTTTGTGTACTGGTCTGGATTCCCAGCATCTGCAGAATTTCTTATGTTTATTAATTAACTGTAAAGTGTTTTGAGGCATTCTGAAAGGGACATTAAAGACACCATAAATACAAGTTTGTTTTTCATTTGTTTATTAAAAACTGTACACCACAAATTAATTATTTACTTTTAGGATTACTCTGATTGTACCACAGTTATTATCTATCCTCACTTTCCAGTGAAAGTGGTCTGATTTCTGTACCGGTTGATTTATAATGAAGTATTTTTAAGCCATTGCAAGAGGCATTATGGATGAATCCTGTATTATGAGTCTGGAATTGTGCACAGGATGTAGCAACCCTACATTTCCATAGTAGGATTATGAAGGAAATAGCTTGTATTTCCTAATCCAGACACTAGATTGTGACTCTACTTTTCATGGCAGTAGCCAGACTAGTCAGAAGCTTTATTTAAATATATACAACCGGAATTTTCTCCTCAGAATATATCTTAAAATGTATTATTCTCTACAATTTACTATTGCAGAATCATATTTCCTTTTCTAAAGGGCAATGATATATTGGGCAACTTTATATCAGCAAGGAGATTCTTGTGGTTGCCAGTATGAATTTCTGTCATTTTCAGTCAAAGATTATAGAATAAAACATAAACACAAGAGATTCTGGCAGATGCTGGAAATCCAGAGAATCACTCTCAAAATGCTGGAGGAACTCTGCAGGTCAGGACGATGAAGGGTTTTGGCCCAATACATCGACCCTATTCCTTTCTATAGATGCTACCTGACCTGCTGAGTTCCTAATTTTGTGTATTTACTCTCGACGAAAATATTTTAGTATTTAAAGTGGCTGATGTTTGATAAATTCTCAATTTTCAGTGTCTATTTTGAGTTCTTTCTTGGAAGTAGGTAGCAAACAGCTGTAAATCAGTTGTGCCATTGGGGAAGGAAAGAGGATTAATGGAACAGCATTCCCAATTTTGATGATTAATAAGTGATTCCTGTTGGAAAATGCATATATGTTGATATTGTAAAGAGACAATTGAGTATAACTATGACATTTCCAAGTGAAAAGTTGAACTATGAATATTCATTAAGGTCAGAATGAGTGACTTGGATGAGGTGTCATGTTGTAGCAGACTATTATAACCATGTCATAGCTTTTGTTGAAGTGAATGTAAGTGGGGGGAAAAGTTAAAAAACAAATTGCATGATTTGTGAGATATAAGTTTTGGACGGAACACAATTATACAAGTTTCTACTTCAATGAAAGTTGTTCCACAAGTTAGATTCCTGTGGGACAAACAAAAATGTCTTTGTAGTAGTTCTAGCACTGGGCATCTTTCCTTTTCAAGAATTCTGTTCAAAGCATCTTATTGGGCTATTTTATATGTGCCGAGAGCAAACAGAGATTCTGCCTGGGATCGAGAAAAAGAAACCAACAAAGATAATTTAAATGGGGATGTTACTACAGAGTAAATGATTCCTTCTTTCCTGAATAAAAAGAAAATAGGTTTTGCTAACTTTCTCTTCACAGTGTCATAGAGTTGTACGGCATAGCAAAAGTCCCTTTAGCTCTTATTGACCTAGATGTATCCCTTTTCTCAGCACTGGGCTTAAATCCCTCTAAATCGTTGTCATCGACATACTTCTGTAATGTATGTCTGGCAGCAGGTTTCATCTCTACCACCAACTGTGTTAAAAATTCGCCCCTCAGCTTCTTATTAAACCTTTCACCTCCAACCTTAAAAACTAATGTTGTCTAGGTTTTGATTTCCCAACCCTGGAAAAAAGATTGTTCACCCTATCTTTCATGCCCCTCTTGATTTCATAAACCTATATGAGATCACCCCTCAGCCTACTATGCTCCAAGGAGTAAGGACCCAATCAGTCTAACCTCTGCCTATCATTCAGTCCTTCGAGTCCTGGCAACATCCTCATAAATTACTTTTGCACTCTTCCCAGTTTAATCACATCCTTCTTGTAATGGTAACCAAAGCTAAACACAGTTGTGCCCTTACCAACACCCTGTACCAATTGCATCACAACCAGTTTGGATGTTCCCTGACATGAGAACAATTTGAAGTTCTATCCTTCTACGTATCACAGAATTTGTACCCTGCTATCTGAGAGAATAGTCTGTCCTATAAATGTAAATACCATCAAAATTTTGGATTTATACTAGTAGAACCTCTGAATTTAGTTATCTCCCATTTAACACTTTTTTGCCAAATCTGCAGCCTTGTGGATTTTGAACATTCTGTCTGTGAGTAAAAGGGAGGTCATGAAGGGAGACTATCAGCAGGTTTTATACCAAAAATAAAAGATCTTTAAGGTGCCCAATGTGCACAGTGGAAATATTGAAGGAAGGACCAGTGAACTATTGATCCTATCTTAAATATGGCCACTGTGTTTTATTTCCACAACTCTATGTTTTTGAAGGAAGAGATTGGTTAGAAGTCACAGGATTTCTAGTTTTATAAACAGAATTTAGTGTGTCAAGGTGCAGGCAGGGAACTGGCTCTTATCTGTCACAGTAAATGTTTGTTTTAAACCAAAGTGACCCATCATAATCTCCTGCAAAGATCAGACACTGCTTATCAATTGGAGAAAATGAGAAGCAGTCAAGGTCTATTATAAAATAACAACCTTAATTTTCCTTTCAGGAAAGTTTTGAATAATTTTATGTGCTAGCCTATTGGATACACTACAAAAGGAATAATAATTTTCCTCTCCCTTCCCATCAAGTTGAATGCATTTTCCCACAGTATATTTTGAGATTCAAAACTGGTCAATGTAAAATTCCTTCAATTTTCAGAGAATTAAGAAAAATAACTGATAACTCCCTTCAATATTCATTCTCTCTTTTAATACAATGGATCACAATGTCTCTGAATATCTCCATGCATGTACTTAATCTACAACTAGAAAAAAAACACCTACGTGTGTACATAGTCAATGAATGCCACTTTTCTATTTCCCACACCATCCAATCTCACTGTTGTCTATTAGTAGGAACTGTGCCAAATTAAAGAGTAATTTTATTCTGGGGACTTGTGTTCAACCACTGGGGATATTCATTAGATTGTATAAACTTGTTTAGGACAGGAAGCAGCTGTTGGAGAGAATTAGCCATCATTTCAGTTTGTTTGCATTTTTGGTGGATGTGAGGCAATACTCCTTGTGATGAGAGTTGTATGGAAAAATGATACAAAAAAACCCAAGAGTATGAACTTAACACCATAAATTAAAACATTATAGATGGTAATAGTAATTGTAATAAACAAATATTGCATGATACTTCATTTTTATTAAAGAAATGCACTATTTAACATCTGAACAAAAAATCGCATGGTATTCCTGAAACTTTGAAATGCAGTAACTATTCTGTATTATAACAAGTACTCACAAAGGTAAAAGTCTGAAAGAGCAATCACTCATGTTTGGTTTAAAAAAAACTGATTATGCACAGATTATGTGTAAAATATGCAGAACATGAAAGTTTGAACAAGATCTTGTGCCCAGGAATTAAAACCACATAAAATACTAAAAGTCTTTGGAGTTTTTCATGGCTGCCATGGCTGGATGGTACCTGAGAGATGTGGGTATATGACTTGAAGTAATTGTAAATTTGCAAATACATGAAAGGAGGTATATTACAGAGGTGTCCTAGATGATAAAGTTAGCTGGTAATTATGTGATGAAAGTACATTACCTTCATCAACAAGAGGTAAGTTATATATTCAGTGGAAAAAACAAGTAAAAACTTCCATAATTTCCAATCAGAAAGTGCTCCCCATCCCTCAGCCATCACCCCATTCCATCCCCAACCTTTAATTGATGAAGGCTTGTGACAAAATCACAGGCTAGTTTCAAGAGGTTCAGTGCTTGGCTACTCTGGTAAATGTAAAAAGTGCTGTTCACTATTACAAAGCAGAATATTACTATTTATGAAGAAGTTCTGCTGAGTAGTTATTACTTAATGCAATTAAAAATAATTTATTTTGACATTATCCCTGTGCTATTTTATGACCCGTATGCAATCTGAATGCCTTCTTTTCTGAATTTTCTTCATTCATGCTAATGATGTACTAACTAGTGCACTACCCTTATAATTTCATGCCTTTAGCAGGATGTTCTGATGTTATGATAAATCTATATAAATCAAAATGTGTTTTTTCTCTCACTTCTTCATTTAAACAAAAGAATAATGCATGTTTGTTTACTGTTACTAATTTCCTATTAAAGATAATTCCATCAATGGCCTAAATGCCATGAAGGTAACCACCAAATATCAATAACAGAATTTAAATACTTTAGTTAAGCCAATTCCATTGTTGAGTGATCATACACAACACAGCATATCCTAACAGCTTATTCCATTTATCACAATTGAAATTTGCTTTGCTGTCTAAATTCAATTGAGAAATTATTTTATTCAGTTTTGGAATCTGAACTCTTCTATCAGGCATGTATTTATTGCCCATTACTACTTTCCCTTGGGAAGATCACAGTGAACCACCACTATACTCCTTCTGGTTAAAGAACTCCCATGGTGAGGAGGGAGGTCTGGGACTTAGAATGAGGGATAGTCTATATATCTCCAAATCAGAATGGTGCACTACTTGGAGAGGAACCTGCAGGTGATTGAGAGGTGCTATCAGAGTAGCTTGGGTAAGTAACTCCATTTTGTCAATGATACAAATTTGTTATTGAAAGAAGGTCTCTGATGGAGTAGTTGAAGATGGTTGAGCCCTGAGGAAATCTAAGAATAGTGACCGTCCTACAATAGCCACAACCATTCTCCTTGTGCAAGCTTTGACTCCAAACACTGACTCGTCCATGTGCTTTACAATGCATGATGTTTGTCACATTCTAAATATTGTGCAACGTATATTATGCTTTGCATTTCACTCGTTCTCTATACTGTGAGTTCAATTGTGCCTAGACAGCAAGAGCACAGAGAGTGGAAGATATTGACAGAGATGCTCTTGGGTGGGAAGAAGGTGCTCACTTGTTGCCTTCACTGCCCCCTATTACAAACACAACCAACTTGGAACTGCTCAGGCAAGTTCCCTTTACGCTTTGTCAATGTAGGCTTCTCATACATTGTGAAAAACTGCTTCTGCATGAGTCATTCCATCTGCAAGCTATGCATGTTTAAATGATTTTCATAGAATTGGCATCCAGATGTACTTTACAATCTATCCGTGCTCCCATCTCCATATCCTCGTGCAAGGAAAGCCCAGAAGAAAAATCACTCATTTCAAGATTGAGACAGGAACTATCAGATTGCTGTTTGGAATTAGTTTTCCAGTTGAGTATTGCATTAACTGCACATAGTAGCTTTTGTTTTTTGTTCTACGTTACATGCAGTGTATGGAATACATTCATTACTCACTTACCCATTCTGTGTTATTTGCAGGGTAAGACACACAATATATAGCTTGTGACTAACACCTTCATTTTGTAATTTAATCCACTGAATCACCACCATGCATCTTTTGGGACTGCGAGTAAATTAATCCCACTTACCTGCTTTGTGCCATTTGCCTTGTAATTTGTTTTCCATTAAGTATTTATTCAGTTGACATTTTAATGTTATTTTATATAAGCATCAGCCAGATCATAAAGACATATAGTGATTTTCCTGTTTCAACCCTGGTTCTTAAGCCCAGCTCATGGAAAAACACAATGCTTCCCAAGGCCTAAAATTCCAAAATGTCTTGCTTCCCTTAGTTTTCACGTTTTACAAAGGCTGAATTTGGTGCTACTGATCACTACTTCATCAGTTACTTCATATCCTGTTCTGCTGAATTCAGTCCCAATAGAAGCTTGTACTGTGGACATTGGCTTGTAATCTCATTTATTGAATTAGATAGAATGTTTTACATAAATAATATCTTTAATTTCTACTTAGCTATTAATATCTTATGTTTTTGTTATTTTTGTCTTGTCCACTTCAGCATATGTGTGAAAAAGCTCTTGGCTAAAGAGGGTATTTCAGTAATCAATGGGTTTGCAAATATTCTTTCATGTACAGTCCTAGACACAGGTTACTTCATACTAATAGCACAGCATCATTCAAACAAATCCTTCAACCTCATTCTTACTCCTAAATTCACAGTGCAATGTTATTTGTAATTGGCAGGTACATACCCAAATGTTTTTTGACTTTTGGATATTTGATCTACCATGTGTCATTGTTGGCGACCCACATCGCTACATCGTCATGATTTCCTAACGTACCAGGGAAAAATAAATACTTTACAACTGAATATTACCAGTTTTAAGATTTGTGTTTAGTTCTTTAGAATTCCAATTTCCCTTGAAATGCCACTATTTTAAGCTACAATATGCTATGATTCTTTTTACAATGTTTAAATTAAATAAATTAAATATAATTTACAATTGCCCGTAAGTGAGTATTGGCAAGTAGAGCTGTAAGTTAAAATATTAATATCTCTCAGTCTCCCTCTGTCAAGTTTTATGAGATGAACATTTATCTACTAATATCAATTTCAAGCCAAATGACTGACCTTAAGCCTTCAGTTTTATTATTTATATGATGACATATCCATAAATGCAACAATATTTTTGTTTTTCTGGCAGTGTCCACATTCTAGTCGCACGTCAATGTTAATTATCACTAAAGAAAGAACTTGCATTACTTGCAGAACTTGTTCACAATTTAATGACATTCCTATTTGTTTCTTGGTCAAATTATATAATATTTGTGAATCAGTAATGTTGCGATATTGAGAGGTTTGTAATATAATGAATATACTGTATAGGTAACCCTTAAGAGTTTAAGTGTAGTCAAACTCAGTACTTGTAGTGTTCTTTAAAATGATCTTTATAAATAAGGTTATTGTTTTTTCATGCAATGAACCGAATAAAATTAACATTTTTTAATTCTGCTAAAGCTGTTTCCCACATTTTCCCAAATAATTTTTTGCTTTGTTTTATTTCACAGAATAGCCAAAGTTTGGTGAAACTCTGAAGTAAAAGTAAAATTATATTCTTAAAGTCTGCTTACCGGAATTTGGTGGCGCATAGGACGTTCTTCCCTGCTTATGTGAAGATATAATGATCTCTGAGCGTCACTGAAGTCCAGCTGGAGCAAGCGGGCCTTTTTTGCCTATTTATCAGAGGCTCTTTGCAAACACTCTGGCTCCAGACATTCTGCAGAACAGCACTAGAGGCCTATCGCACTAACTAGCTTCCCACACAGCTCCCTCCTGGGTCAGAGAAAGGGCAGCCCCTAGTGAGAATAAATCAAACAGAACTGGCTCATCGTTGCTATCCATGGCCAGGTCATAGAGATCCCCAAGTTGTGTATATCTTCTGCTCCCCATCTTCAAATCTTTCATTTTCTTTTTTACCTTCTAGTTTAGGCAAGGACAAGCAGTGAAACAGAAACAACCTTCCTTCTATTCATCATCCAGTGACAATCTCAAACAGAAAATATGAACAAATGGTTAGTTTGGTCAGATTTAGTACGGGACAAATAATTTTATGAATACTTGAGGAACTTGTGGAATGCCACATCCAAAGTTTGCAGTCAAACCTCAATGCTGCTGCCTTTGATGCTGCTGAGACCTGCATTTTGTTTTGACAGTATGGGTACCCTGATTTGCACCTTGGTATTGTTACTGCGACTACACACAATGAACAAAACTCTAACAGATAAAATATTGTATGGAAAATATCAATATTTAACAGCATGATCAAATTAGAATTGAAGTGAATGTAAAACATTATTGTTATTTGATATCCCTTTCGTTTAATGCTCCAAGTTAATGCTGATAAACTTGTAAAGAAAATTGTTCCATCCTTATACTTTGCCAAACTAAAGTATTTCCGAATCCAGTGATGTGCTCTCTCAAAAATTGGCAGATTTCTACTACTCTTAAACATCTTGTGGAAATAGTTTGTAGAAAATCAAGTGCAGAGCTACATTTTTTTACATTATACTGTCGCAATCAACATTTTGACAATCAAAGGCTTTCCAGTATGATGAGTATAAATCCATTTCCCCGTTTTCCTGACCTTTCCCTGTATTCTAATTTCCCACTTACGTTACATAGAATTATATACAGTGCAACCTAGTTAAATTTAACTGGTCCATACCAGTGTTCATGCTCTACTCCAACTGGCTCCAGATTCCCATTCTACAGGATATATAGAAAATGTTATGGAATAAATTCTGATGTGGTCTCTAAAAGAATAATTTCTCTACCCCAAGAATCAAACATGAATGATTCTGAGCATGACTGGCATTTTTTTTGCATCAGAACGGGATTGACAGCCGAGGGGGAAAAGGAACAAAGAAACCACTGCTTTATGAGATTAGAAGCCATCCACTACACCTCCACACTTGTCGTCTGTCTCCTGCTTGATTATTACAACAAGAGGGCGAGGGAGCCTTACTGGGATAGGTCTGTTCACATGGCAGGCAGTGTGGAGGAGGGATAGGAAGGGAAATCTGAGGCAGGTGGTACTCAGGGTTTCCACGTTGAGCCATTTGGCCAACTTCTAGTTCCTTCTCCTCAGACTGGTGAACTTGCTTTGCACCAGCCAGAAGGTTTCCTTGAGTACCCCTGGAGTTATGTATTCTTCAGTGCCCTACGGCTCCTGGTGAATATTTTGCTCAAAAGCTGAAAAAAAGTACAAATTAATGTCAGAATATACAGGAGCCTGGAACGTCAGAGAATTTGTTAGAAGGACTAAGTTCAATATTGGCAGATTTGTGAAGTTCTGTGTAAAGAAATGCAAATCAAGTCCTTCCAGTACAATGTCTACTCACACTCTCACAGTGCTTCGATATTTTCTCTCTGTCTTCCTCTCTCTCCCTTGCTTTTGAAGATGATAACTTGAAAGTTTAAAGTAAGTTATTATCAAAGTACATCTATGTCTCTGTGCACTATCCTGAGACTCATATTCTTGTAGGTATTCACAATAAAGCAAAAAAATACAACAGAATCAATGAAAAACAAACATGGACTGCAAAGATAACAGATTGTGCAAATAAAAAAGAAAAACTAAATAATAATAATAAATAAGTAATAAATCATACTTTGAACATGAGTGATAGAGTCCTCGCAAGTGAGTCTGTTGTTTGTGGGATCAGTTCACTGCTGGGGTGAGTGAAGTTATCCCAGTGGGTTCAGGAGCCTGATGGTTGAGGGGTGATAACTGTTGCTGAACCTGGTGGTGTTGGGCCCAAGGTTCCTCTACTTCCTTCCTGTCGGCAGCAGCAAGAAGCAAGCATGGCATTGGATGGCGGAGGTCCTCGATGATGGATGCTACTTTCTTGTGGCTGCACTCTTTGTTAAAGCGTTCAGTGGTACAGAGAGCTCTCATTGGTTTGTAGTGAGCTGAGGGCTAGATCTGTGGCATTTAACTCTGGCAATCCAGGTCTGCACAAAAACCCAGGTATGACTTGCAGAGGGCTATTTCAAAAGCGAAGAAACAATTCTGAGCAAGGTTGGAGGCAATGACAGATGCACATTAACTCTGGCAGGGTTTGCAGGCCATTACTCACAATAGAGCAAAACCCAACATCATGGCAGTGATACTTCACCACCAAACAAGCTCAACACCTTTTACGCTTGCTTTGAAAGGGAGACTAAAACAGCTATGAGGATCCCTGCAGCACCTGGTAGCCCTGTGATCTCTGTCTCAGAGGCTGACATCAGGCTGTCTTTCAGCAGGGTGAACCCTCACAAGGTGGCAAGCTCCAATGGAATAAGACCCTGAAAACTTGCTGGGGGAAGGGGGCGCAGTATTCAAAGACATTTTCAATCTCTCATTGCTAAGGTCGGAAGATCCCACCTGCTTCACAATTATACCAGTGCCCAAGAAGGGTAGTGTGAGCTGCCTTAACAACTATCATCCAGTAGCAGCACTCACATCCACAGTGATGAAATGCTTTGAGAGATTGGTCATGGCTAGAATCAACTCCTACATCAGTGAGGGCCTGGACCCACTCCAATTTACCAATTACCACAATAGGTCTATGGTAGATGCAGTCTCATTGGCTCTTCACGTGGCCTTGGATCACCTGGACAATACTAATACCTTTGTTGGGATGCTATTTATTGACTACAGCTCAGCATTTAACACTATCATCCCTACAGTTCTGATCTAAAAGTTACAGAACTGGGCCTCAGTACCTCCCTCTGCAATTGGTTACCCAACTTCCTAACAGAAAGACCACAATCTGTGTGGATTGATAATAACATCTGCACCTCGCTGACATTCAACACTGGCGCACCTCAGGGGTGTGTGCTTAGCCCACTGCTCTACTCTCTCTACACCCATGACTGTGTGGCTTGGCACAGATCAAATGCCATCGATAAATGGCAGAATCTCAGATGAAGACACGAGGGTGTACAGGAGCGAGATATACCAGCTAGTTGAGCAGTGTCGCAGCAACAACCTTGAACTCAACGTCAGTAAGACCAAAGAGCTGATTGTGGACCTAGGGAAGAGTAGGATGAGGGAACACAAACCATTCCTCATAGAGGGATCAGAAGTGGAGAGAGGATTGAACTTGGTCCCAACACATCGCTGCAGCTATGAAGAAAGCAAGGCAGAGGCTACATCTCATTAGGAGTTTGAGGAGATTTGGTTTTTACCTGAGGCCCTTGATAACTTCTGTAGAGCATTCAGACAGGCTGTAGCACTGTTTGGTATTGTGGTAGGGTGGGGGGGCTACTGCACAGGATCAAAAGAAGCTACAGAAAGTTGTAAAATTAGTCAATTCCATTATGGTACTAGCCTCTGTAGTATCCAAGACATCTTCAAGGAGCGGTGCCTCAGAAAGGTGACGTCCATCAGTAAGGACCCCATCACCCAGGGCATGCCCTCTTCTCATTGTTACTGTCAGGTAGGAGGTACAGGAGCCTGAAGGCACACATTCAGTGATTCAGGAACAGCTTCTTCCCCTCTGCCATCCAATTTCTAAATGGACATTGAACCCATGAACACTACCTCAATACTTTTTTTTAAATTTCTATTTTTGCATTACTTACTTTTAATTTAACTATTTCATATACATATATATGCTTACTGCAGCTGTAACTGATTTACTTATTTACTTTTTTCTATATTATTGCATTATACTGCTGCCACAAAGTTAACAAATTTCACAACATATGCAAGTGATATTAAACCTGATTCTTGTGATGAACTGGGCTGTATCCACTACTTTTTGCAGGCTTTGACATTCTTGTGCTTTGGTGTTTGCAGTCCCAGTCCATGACAAAACCTATCAGGATACTCTCCACTATGCATCTATCGATGTTGATCAAATATACTGAATCTTTGCAAACTTCTAAGTAGAGTTGATGCTGACACTTCTTTGTAGTGGCCCTTCAGTGCTAGTCCCAGAACAGAACATCCAAAATGATAAAGCCGAGAAACTTAAATTCTTTACCTCCAATTCCCTAATGAGAACTGGCTCATGAACTTGTAACGCAGTGGAGTTCAATGTATTTTACATAGAAAAGCTACAGCACAATACAGGCCCTTTGGCCCACAAAGCTGTGCCGAACATGTCCTTACCTCAGAAATACCTAGGATTACCCATATCCCTCTATTTTGCTAAGCTCCATGTACCTATCCAGAAGTCTCTTAAAAGACCCTATCGTATCTGCCTCCACCACTGTTGCTGGCAGCCCATTCCACGCACTCACCACTCTCTGTGTAAAAAAACTTACCCCTGACATCTCCTCTGTACCCACTTCCAAGCACCTTAAACCTGTGTCCTCTTGTGGCAGCCATTTCAGCCGTGGGAAAAAGCCTCTGACTATTCACACGATCAATGCCTCTCATCATCTTATACACCTCTATCAGGTCACCTCTCATCCTCTGTCACTCCAAGGAGAAAAGGCCGAGTTCACTCAACCTATTCTCATAAGGCATTCTCCCCAAACCAGGAAACATCCTTGTAAATCTCCTCTGCACCCTTTCTATGGTTTCCACATCCTTCCTGTAGTGAGGTGAGCAGAACTGAGCACAGTACTCCAAGTGGGGTCTGACCAGGGTCCTATATAGCTGCAACATTACCTCTCGGTTCTTAAACTCAATCCCATGACTGATGAAGGTCAATGCACCGTATGCTTTCTTAACCACAGAGTCAACCTGCACAGCAGCTTTGAGTGTCCAATGGACTCAGATCATAAGATCCCTCTGATCCTCCACGCTGCCAAGAGTCTTACCATTAATACTATATTCTGCCATCATATTTGACCTACCAAAATGAACTACTTCACACTTATCTGGGTTGAACTCCATCTGCCACTTCTCAGCCCAGTTTTGCATCCTATCAATGTCCCGCTGTAACCTCTGACAGCCCTCCACACTATCCACATACTCCCAACCTTTGTGTCATCAGCAAATTTACTAAACCATCCCTCCACTTCCTCATCCAGGTAATTTATAAAAATCACGAAGAGAAGAGGTCCCAGAACAGATCCCTGAGGCATACCACTGGTTACTGACCTCCATGCAGAATATGACCCATCTACAACCACTCTTTGCCTTCTGTGGGCAAGCAAATTCTGGATTGACAAAGCAAGATCCCCTTGGATCCTATGTCCCCTTACTTTCTCAGTAAGCCTTGCATGGGGTACCTTATCAAATGTCTTGCTGAAATCCATATACACTACATCTACTGCTCTACCTTCATCAATGTGTTTAGTCACATACTCAAAAAATTCAATCAGGCTCATAAGGCATGACCTGCCCTTGACAAAGCCATGCTGACTATTCTTAATCATATTATGCCTCTCTAAATGTTCATAACTCCTGCCTCTCAGGATCTTCTCCATCAACTTACCAACCACTGAAGTAAGACTCACTGGTCTATAATTTCCTGGGCTATCTCCACTCCCTTTCTTGAATAAGAGAACAACATCCGCAACCCTCCAATCCTCCGGAACATCTCCCATCCCCATTGATGATGCAAAGATCATTGCCAGAGGCTCAGCAATCTCCTCCCTCATCTCCCATAGTAGGCTGGGGTACATCTCATCCAGTCCTGGTGACTTATCCAACTTGATGCTTTCCAAAATCTTCAGCACATCCTCTTTCTTTATTTCAACATGCTCAAGCTTTTCAGTCCATTGTAAGTCATCCCTACAATCACCAAGATCCTTTTCCACAGTGAATACTGAAGCAAAGTACACATTAATTACCTCTGCTATCTCCTTCCGTTCCATACACACTTTTCCACTGTCACACTTGATTGGTCCTATTCTCTCATGTTTTATCCTCTTGTTCTTCACATACTTGTAGAATGCCTTGGGGTCTTTGTTAATTCTCTCCACCAAGGCCTTCTCATGGCCCATTCTGGCTCTCCTAATTTCTTTCTTAAGATCCTTCCTGCTAGCCTTATTATCTTCTAGATCTCTACCATTACCTTGTTTTTTGAACCTTTCGTAAGCTCTTCTTTCCTTCTTGACCAGATTTTCAACTGCCTTTGTACACCACAGCTCCTGTCCCCTACCATCCTTTTCCTGTCACATTGAAGCGTACTATGCAGAACTCCATGCAAATATCCTCTGAACATTTGCTGCATTTCTTCTATACCTTTCCCTGAAAACATCTGTTTCCAATTTATGCTTCCAGGTTCCTGCCTGATAGCCTGATATTTCCCCTTACTCCAATTAAATGCTTTCCTAACTTGTCTATTTCTAACTTGTCCGCTGTGCAGGACAGAGTTCACAGGAAGCAATGAGTGACTTTTGTCATTATAGATACATTTCAGGATGCCCTCCAGTTCGATTGCATTTTGTTGTGATGTCCAGATTTTAGAGACCGACACTTCTTTAAGCAGGTTGAAGTGATCCTGAAGGAGTCAGTGAACTGTAATTCATTTAATTTCTCCTGAAACATAATTCTCTTTCATTCTCCATGTGGGTTGCCTGGCCTACAGAGTATCTCCAACTTTCCCAGTTGCCTTTTCTTTTGTTTTTTAAGCATATTTCATGAAGTAAGAGCATGTTGCTTTTTTTCTTGTATTCTTCACGATGTGGATGTCACTAGTAAGTCCAGATGTGTTGTCTATCCCTAACTACCTTGAGAAGTTCTTCACAAGAAGGACACCCACCATGTTATTAAAAAGGGAATTCGATGATATCAACCCAGCAACAATGAAGGAGCTTATGGGATGTGACAACCGGGAACTGCAGGTGAGGCTTTTTTAATGCATCTGATGCCAGTAATCTTCTTGATGGTAGAGGTTGTATGTTTGAAAGGTTGATGCAGGCTAGATGCCTATATCATGTAGATAGTACACACTTCAGTGGTGACAAGATGATTGTTGTGATGCATCTAGTGTGCTAGTGCAGTGGGGAGTGCTTGTCACTCTCACTTACAGCTTCCACCGCTGACTAGCAGTCTCGCGAAAAGGAGAGCTGAGTGTGCAAGTCTCTCCCTGCCAGTACACTGCCTCTCCAACAGCAAGCCTCATGTAGTGCCTCCTCGCTGGACAACACATGAAAACTGAACTCCTCTCAGACTGAGTTTGAACTACAGAGGATGGGGAGGAGGTCTGGCCCCTGCACGTGAAGCTCACAGGCCCACCGGTGTGTGGACACACCCTGGTGCTCATGAGCCAGATCCCCAGCTATGAGTAAATAGCCTCACTGTCTTGTGGGCTACGGGAGTAAACCCAAACAGCAAATCTGGAGTGGATCCTCTAAGGACATTGTTGAACATCCTCCCAGCAGCTCCTGCAGCCAAGCTGGTGCCAAACATATTGTTTCATAAGCTTTCCTTTGGACTACTCTGGTGAGGCCGAGAGGAGGACCTTGATGACTGGGCACCTCAGGATCTCCATACCTTCTGCCCAGGGTTGTGAAGATCAGAATCAGAATCAGAATCAGAATCAGAATCAGACTTTAATCGCCAAGTACCTATGCACATACAAGGAATTTACTTCCGGATGATGATTTTCACCCACTGTCTTTGGAGACAGACGGATGCCAACCACCTCGCACTTCAGTTATGGTGTACCATTGGCAGAAGGAATGAATGCTTAGGCTGATGCCTAGGACACCAGTCAAGAAGTTTATGTTATACTGGACATAAAACAACACTGCAGATGCTGGAATATGAAACAATAACAGCAAATGCTGGCATAAATCAGCTGAATCTAACAGCATCTGTGGGGAAAAACACAGTTAACTTTTCAGGTGGAAGATTTTAATCAAAACTGGTTTCTCTCTCTACAGATGCAACTTGACTTGCTGAATTCTTCCAACCTTCCTGTGCTGGATGGGGTTAAACTTCCTGGGTGTTTGTGGAACCTTGCACATTGAGGTATTTGGAGCATATTCCATCCTGACTTGTGCATTGTGAGCAGGGGAAAGACAAGGTATCATGAGGCAAGTCATTAATCATAAAATACTGACAATAGACAATAGACAATAGGTGCAGAAGTAGACCATTCGGCCCTTTGAGCCTGCACCGCCATTTTGAGATCATAGCTGATCATCTACTATCAATACCCGGTTCCTGCCTTGTCCCCATATCCCTTGATTCCCCTATCCATAAGATACCTATCTAGCTCCTTCTTGAAAGCATCCAGAGAGTTGGCCTCCACTGCCTTCCGAGGCAGTGCATTCCAGACCCCCACAACTCTCTGGGAGAAGAAGTTTTTCCTTAACTCTGTCCTAAATGACCTACCCCTTATTCTCAAACCATGCCTTCTGGTACTGGACTCTCCCAGCACCTGGAACATATTTCTTGCCTCTATCTTGTCCAATCCCTTAATAATCTTATATGTTGCAATCAGATCCCCTCTCAATCTCCTTAATTCCAGCGTGTACAAGCCCAGTCTCTCTAACCTCTCTGCATAAGACAGTCCTGACATCCCAGGAATTAACCTCGTGAATCTACGCTGCACTTCCTCTATAGCCAGGATGTCCTTCCTTAACCCTGGAGACCAAAACTGTACACAATACTCAAGGTGTGGTCTCACCAGGGCTCTGTACAAATGCAAGAGGATTTCCTTGCTCTTGTACTCAATTTCCTTTGTAATAAAGGCCAACATTCCATTAGCCTTCTTCACTGCCTGCTGCACTTGCTCATTCACCTTCAGTGACTGATGAACAAATACTCCTAGATCTCTTTGTATTTCTCCCTTACCTAACTCTACACCGTTCAGATAATAATCTGCCTTCCTGTTCTTACTCCCAAAGTGGATAACCTCACACTTATTCACATTAAACGTCATCTGCCAAGTATCTGCCCACTCACTCAGCCTATACAAGTCACCCTGAATTCTCCTAACAACCCCATCACATGTCACACTGCCACCCAGCTTAGTATCATCAGCAAACTTGCTGATGTTATTCTCAATGCCTTCATCTAAATCGTTGACATAAATCGAAAACAGCTGTGGTCCCAATACCAAGCCCTGTGGCACCCCACTAGTCACCACCTGCCATTCCGAGAAACACCCATTCACCGCTACCCTTTGCTTTCTATCTGCCAACCAGTTTTCTATCCATGTCAATATCTTCACCCCAATGCCACGAGCTCTGATTTTACCCACCAATCTCCTATGTGAGACCTTATCAAATGCCTTCTGAAAATCAAGGTACACTACATCCACTGGATCTCCCTTGTCTAACTTCCTGGTTACATCCTCGAAAAACTCCAATAGATTAGTCAAGCATGATTTGCCCTTGGTAAATCCATGCTGGCTCGGCCCAATCCTATCACTGCTATCTAGATATGCCACTATTTCATCTTTAATAATGGACTCTAGCATCTTCCCCACTACTGATGTTAGGCTGACAGGACGATAGTTCTCTGTTTTCTCCCTCCCTCCTTTCTTAAAAAGTGGGATAACATTAGCCATTCTCCAATACTCAGGAACTGATCCTGAATCTAAGGAACATTGGAAAATGATTACCAATGCATCCGCAGTTTCCAGGGCCACCTCCTTTAGTACCCTAGGATGCAGACCATCTGGACCTGGGGATTTGTCAGCCTTCAGTCCCATCAGTCTACTCATCACCATTTCCTTCCTAATGTCAATCTGTTTCATTTCCTCTGTTACCCTATGTCCTTGGCCCATCCATACATCTGGGAGATTGCTTGTGTCTCCCCTAGTGAAGACAGATCTAAAGTACTTACTATATTTTTCTGCCATTTCTCTGTTTCCCATAACAATTTCACCCAATTCATTCTTCAAGGGCCCAACATTTTTCTTAACTATCTTCTTTCTCTTCACATACCTAAAAAAGCTTTTGCTATCCTCATTTATATTCCTAGCTAGCTTGCGTTCGTACCTCATCTTTTCTCCCCGTATTGCCTTTTTAGTTAAGTTCTGTTGTTCCTTAAAAATTTCCCAATCATCTGTCCTCCCACTCACCTTAGCTCTGTCATACTTCCTTTTTTTTAATGCTATGCAATCTCTGACTTCCTTTGTCAACCACTGTGGCCCCTTTCCCTCCTATGAATCCTTCCTTCTCTGGGGGATGAACTGATTTTGCACCTTGTGCATTATTCCCAAGAATACCTGCCATTGCTGTTCCACTGTCTTTTCTGCTAGGCTATCCGTCCAGTTAACTTTGGCCAGCTCCTCCCTCATGGCTCCATAGTCTCTCCTGTTCAACTGTAACACTGACACCTCAGATCTGCCCTTATCCTTCTCAAATTGCAGATAAAAACATCATATTATGGTCACTACCTCCTAATGGCTCCTTTACTTCAAGATTGCTTATCAAATCCTGTTCATTACACAAGACTAAATCCAGAATAGCCTTGTCCCTGGTCAGCTCTCGTACAAGCTGTTCCAAGAATGCATCCCGTAGGCACTCTACAAACTCCCTATCCTGGGGTCCAGCACCAACCTGATTCTCCCAATTTACCTGCATGTTGAAATCCCCCATAACTACTGCGACATTACCTTTGCCACATGCCAATGTTAACCCCCTATTCAACTTGCACTCAATATCCATGCTACTGTTTGGTGGCTGTAGACAACACCCATTAGGGTCTTTTTGCCCTTACTGTTCCTCAATTCTATCCACACAGACTCTACTTCTCCTGATCCTATGTCCTCCCTTGCAAAGGACTGAATCTCATTCCTCACCAACAGGGCCTCCCCACCCCCTCTGCCCACATTTCTGTCCCTACGATAGCACGTATACCCTTGTACATTCATTTCCCAGGTCTGATCTCCCTGCAGCCATGTCTCCGTTATCCCAACAACATCATAGTTACCCATTCGCACCTGAGCTTCAAGCTCATCCGCCTTATTTCTGACACTTTGTGTATTCAGATATTGAATTTTTAGCCCATTTCTCCTCTCTCTGTTCAAATCGCTGCCTATTGTGCTTAACTGAGCTTAGGATCTCCTGTCATGATCAAAGTGGCTTACCTAAAGAGTCCAGGCTATGGTGGCCTCTAAGGATACCAATGATGGAAACTCAGTATTGTAATGCTGTTGAATATCAAAGATAGGTAGTTAGATTGTTTAACTGTCTGTCATTCTAGATAGTCAATGGCTAGAATTTGTCAGATGTAAATGTCATTTGCCATTTATATGACCACAAGACATAGGAGCAGAATTAGGCCATCTGGCCTATCAAGTCTGCTCTGCCATTCAGTCATGGCTGATCTTTTACTCTTTCTCCTCCTCAACCCTAGTTCCCGGCATTCTCCCCATAACTTTGGATGCCAAGTCCAATCAAGAACCTATCAATCTCTGCCTTAATACACCCAACAACCTGGCTAAAGAAATTTCTCCGCATCTCTGTTTTAAAAGGGTGCTTCTCTATCCTGAGGCTGTGCCCGCTTGTCCTGGACTTACCCACCATGGGAAACTACCTTTCCACATCTACTCTGTCTAGGCCTTTCAGTGTTCGAAAGGTTTCAATGAGCACCTCCCTCATCCTTCTAAATTCCAGTGAATACAGATCCAGAGCAATCAAACGTTGCTTGTATGATAACCCTTTCATTCCTGGAATCATCCTTGTGAACCTCATCTGGACCCTCTCCAATGCCAGCACAATTTTTCTAAGATTAGGGACCCAAAACTGTTCATAATACTCAAGGTGAGGCCTCACCAGTGCTTTATAAAGCCTCAGCATCACATCCTTCCTCTTGTATTTTAGACCTCTTGAAATGAACGCTAACATGGCATTTGCCTTCCTCCAACAACTCAACCAACAAGTTAACCTTCAGGATGTTCTGCACAAGGACTCCCAAGTCCCTCTGCATCTTAGATTCCTGGATTTTCTCCCCATTTAGAAAATATGCTGCACATTTATTTCTACTACCAAAGTGCCTGGCCATGCATTTTCCAACATTGTACTTGATTTACCACTTCCTTGTCCATTCTCCTAATCTGTCTAAGTCCTTCTGTTTCCTCAACACTCCACCAATCTTTGTATCATCTGCAAACTTGGCAACAAAGCCATCTATTCCATCACCTAAATCATTTATATACAGCATAAAAAGAAGTGGTCCCAACACTGACCTCTGTGGAACACCACTAGTCATTGGCAGCCAATCAGTAAAAGATCCTTTTATTCCCACTTGCTGCTTCCTACCGATCAGCCAATGCTCTAACCATGTTAGTAACTTTCCTGTAATAACATGGGCTCTTTACTTGGTAAGCAGCCTCATGTGTGGCACCTTGTCAAAGGCCTTCTGAAAGTCCAAATATATAATATCCACTGCATCCCCTTTATCTATCCTACTTGTAATCTCCTCAAAAAATTCCAACAGGTTCATCCGTTAGGATTTTCCCTTAAGGAAACCATGCTGACTTTGTCCTATCTTATCCTGTGTCACCAAGTACTCCATCACCTCATCCTTAACAATTGACTCTAACATCTTCCCAACCACTGAGGTCAGGCTAACTGGTCTATAATTTCCTTTCTGCTACCTTCCTCCTTTCTTAAAGAGTGGAGTAACATTTGCAATTTTTCAGTCTCTGGCACCATGCCAGAGTCCAATGACTTTTGAAAGAAATCACTTATAACCTATATCAGAATGCTGTTAAGGACTTTTTTGTATACAGAAGTGGAATATTTGTTTTCCAAGGAGTTGCAAATGGAATTGACACAGACTTCTGACTTTATGAATAAGGGAAAGCCATTGTTGAAGTGCTTTGAGAATGGTTAAGCGTTGGGTTCTTCCCTAAGGAAGTCCTGCAGCATTCTTCTAGTTTTGAACATTGTGTGAGGAGTGACTTTAAACATTGGAGTGTTTACCCTTCGGCTTTTTCCCATCAGCTTTATTTTTGCCTGGTTCCTTGATGTTACTCAATAAAATTTGGGGATTTTACTGAGATTGAAAGTTTTGCAGTTTTCTGTTCCTGGTTGAATGTAAGCATCCAAATGTAACAGGTGTATGAGAAGACAAGTAGTATGTTAGCAATCACACCAAAGGAATTTCAGTACAGGAGCAGGAAAGGCTTACTACTACTGATTCTATTCCTATTTCCACTGATCAGCATTTGCCCTGATTGCTTTCCTTCCGGTGCTTTGCAGTGGCACCTGAAGCAGAGGTCTTTAGTGTACAAGCTGCTTGATGATGCACAACATTTTGGCCCTTATTTGCTTATGACTTTTTCAGTGGCAAGCATTTGAACAGAAGTTTTAATGAATTATCACTAACTACAGATCAGTGGGTTTTACAAGGTACTGACCAATTGCAGGAAGCACTGCATTTTTATACCAATAGAAGGACAAAAAATTAATTTGTGTGTTATGATCATTTGCAAGTCATGGAAAAACAATGTTTGAATCTGATGCAGTGCGTCTTTGAGCTGACTGAAGCAGTTTTTTTCTAGCATCAAGAAAATTAATTCAAAAATATATCCAGGGTGAACCACTAAACAAAATAGGATGAATTAAAATAGAAACCATGTAGATAAGCTATGTCACTTTGGTAACCAGATCCATTAAAGTGAGTTTGAAAATTGCTTAATGTAAAATTCGCTGCTGCACTTGCTCCCAAACAGCAGATCACTAACCAACTAACTGTCATGCAGCCTCAACTCTTTATAAGCTTGAAAGTGACTGTTTCTACCACGTGTTCATTTCTTTTACTGAGAGGACATCTTAAGATCAAGACAGGTTAAATACAAGCTAGCATTTCAGATTCCCTTTCTCCTGTGGTCCACTCTCCTCTCCTATCAGACAGACTCCTTCCTTTCTAGCCCTTTACCTTTCCTACACACCTGGCTTTCACTGCCACCTTCAGGCTGTTTACCTCTCCCTGCCCCACCTTTTTTATACTGTCATCCTCCCCCTTCCTTTCTGGTCTTGGAAGTGGGCCTCAGTCTGGAAAGTCAACTGTTTATTCATTTCTACGCCTGACCTGCTGAGTTCCTCCAGCAGTTTGTGTGTGTTGCTTAGCATTCCAGCTGGTAACTCTTAATCTTGACTATGTTGAATAAATTTTGCTGAAAAATTGCTTCATATTACAATGTGGTTTAGTCCATGCTTAAGATATTCAAGTTCAGAATGCAGTAGATAATTTTGTATTTAAAGCTCTGAAGTCACAAGCAAATAACTCCCAAAATGTTGTGCATTGTCAAATAGTCCTGCACACCTAAGGCCTCTCCTTCAGGCGCTCTGCCGCTGAAAAGCATGAGAAAGAAATCAAGTAGACCAACATTGGGAGGTCAGCAGTTAGGGGAAGAAACAAGCTAAGGGTTCAATCAGAAATGACGTGGAAGCAAATCATCCCATCCCTAAAGGATGGTCTAAGATGCTGGTTGTAGTCTCCCTCACCATAAAGAAACCATAGCATGTAATAATGTTCAAAGTTCCAAGTAAATTTATCATCAAAGTAAATATATATCACCGTATACAACACTGAGATTGATTTTCTTACGGGCCTAAGTGTGGCCTCATCACGACAGTGGAGGAGGCCATGGATGGACATTTGGGAATGGGAAGTGGAATTAAAATGGGTGGCCACTGGGAGATCCAGCTTGTTCTGGCGGATGAAGCATAGATGCTCAGAGAAGCAGTGTCCCAATTACATCGGGTCTCACCAATGTGCAGGACGCCACACCGGGAGCACTGAACACAGTAACTGAACCCAACAGTCTCCCTCCTGACACTTACCCTTGCAAGCGGAACAAGTGTTTTTCCCTCTCTCTCAAATCAGCTTCCCAGCTCTTTTCTTCATTCCTCCCCCTCCAGGTTTCACCTATCACCTGGTGGCTCTCTCTCCTCTACCGCCACCCTTTAAATCTGCTTCTCAGATTTTTTTTTCTCCAGTCCTGTCTGGCTTAAAACATTGACTATACTTTTTTTCCATTGAAGCTGCCTGGCCTGCTGAGTTCCTCCAGCATTTTGTGTGTGTTGCCAACCAGAAAAGATTCCCTTTATCCCTACTCTTGGCCTCCTACCAATCAGGTACTGCTTTATCCCTGCTGGTATCTTTCCTGTAATACCATGGGCCCTTAACTTCCTAAGAAGCCTCACATGTGTCACCTTGTCAAAGGCCTTCTGAAAATCCAAGTAAACAACATCACAGATTCTCCTTTGTCTATCCTGCCTATTATTGCTTCAAAGAATTCCAATAGATTTGTCAGGCATGATTTTACTTTGAGGAAACCATGTTGACTATAGCCTATTTTATCCGCCACTTCCAGTGGGATCCCACCACCAAGCACATCTTTCCCTACGCCCCTACTTTCTGCTTTCCACAGGGATCACTACGTGCACCTCCAAAAATCCTGAAACCACATCCTTAACAATCAACTCCACCATCTTCCCAACCACTGAAGTCAGACTAACTGGCCTATAATTTCTTTTTTTCTGGCTCTCTCCCTTCTTGAAGAGTGGAGTGACATTTGCAATTTTCCAGTCTTCCGGAACCATTCCAGAACTTAGTGATTCTTGAAAGATCATTACTAATGCCTCCACAATTATTTCAACCACTCCTTTCAGAACCATGTGGTGTACACCATTTGGTGTGGGTGACTTATCTACCTTCAGACCTTCCAATTTCCCAAGATCCTTCTCCCTGCTTATGACAATTTCACACACATCTGACCCCTGACACTCTTGAACTTCCACTACACTTGCTAGTGTCTTCCACAGTGAAGATTGATGCAAGGTACTTATTCAATTCGTCTGCCATTTCCTTTTCCCCATGACTATCTATCCAGCATCATTTTCCAGCAGTCTAATCTCCACTCCCGCCTCTCCTTTACACTTCATGTATCTGAAGCAACTTTTGGTATCCTCTTTAATATTATTGGCTAGCTAACATTTGTATTCCATCTTTACATTTTTAATAACTTTTTTTAGTTGCTCTCTGTTGGTTTTTAAAAGCATCCCAATCCTCTAACTTCCCACTAATTTTTGCTTCATTATACTCTTTGCCTTTTATATTGGCTTTGACTTCTCTTGGCAGCCATGGTTGTATCATCCTGCCTTTAGAATGCTTCTTCCTTTCGGAGATGTATATATCCTGTGCCTTCTGAATTGTTTCCAGAAATTTCAGCCATTGCTTCCCTGCCGTCATTCCTATTCTTTTCCAATCAATCTGGCCAGCACCTCCCTCATGCCTCTATAATTCCCTTTACTCCACTGTAATGCTGATACATCTGACTTCAGCTTCTCCTTCAGGGTGAATTCTATCATATTATGATATTTTTTGACCAACCAGCCACACCATCCTCTCTGCCTATCTGCCTGTCCTTTTGATGCAATGTGCATCCTTGAATGTTAAGCTCCCAGCTGTAATCTTCTCTCAGCCATGATCCAGTGATGCCTACAACATCAAATCAATCAAACCTCAGGTCTGTCCTTGCTCTCGAGTCTGGGCTCAGGCCCCACAGCCTTGGCTCTACCACGCCTCCACTCACCTCACAGGCTGAGTGTAGGAACCAAGTAAGATGCTAAGGTAACAATCCAGCTATGATGCTGAAAATATGCACTCCAGAACCAGTTACAGTGTGTCTCAGGTGAAAACAGTTACAACATTGGCATCTTCCAAACAATATAGAACATTGTGCAGGTATGATTTTCATCCAGCACTCAGTGTCAGTAAGACAAAAGAGTTGATCGTGAATTTCAGGAAGGGTAAGACAAGGGAACACAAGCCAATTCTCACAGAGGGATCAGAAATGGAGGGAGTGAGAAATTTCAAATTCCTAGTTGTCAAGATCACTGAGGATCTAACCTGGTCCCAACATATTGATGCAGCGTTAAAGAAAGCAAGGTGGTGGTTATATTTCATTAGGAGTTTGAAGGAGATACAGAAGCCTGAAGGCACACACAGTCAGTGAATCAGGAGCAGCTTCTTCCCCTCTGCCATCTGATTCCTAAATTGTACTAAATTGCTGCAGATAGTAATACTTGTAATAAACTCTGCAACAGCATCTCCACATGACAAAGGAAGAACTCTCCACATACAGTACAGCCTGCTTATTCCTTCCTCATTACATTTGAGGGTTTATGCCTAAGTTCAGAGAACTGACCCTCTCACCAGTAAAAGAAATGTTTGTAATCCTCAGAGTAAATACTCCCATCTAAATGCTTAATTCCCGAAGGTTCTTCACAACGAAGCGACCACTCCTCACTGAACATCGACGGCTCCTCGGTAGAGATCATTAAGAGCACCAAATTTCTTGGTGTTCACCTGGTGGAGTATCTCACCTGGTCCCTCAACACCAGCTCCATAGCAAAGAAAGCCCAGCAGCATCTCTACTTTCTGTGAAGGCTGAGGAAAGTCCATCTCCCACCCCCCATCCTCATCACATTCTACAGGGGTTGTATTGAGAGCATCCTGAGCAGCTGCATCACTGCCTGGTTCGGAAATTGCACCATCTCGGATCGCAAGACCCTACAGTGGATAGTGAGGTCAGCTGAGAAGATCATAGGGGTCTCTCTTCCTGCCGTCATGGACATTTACACTACACGCTACATCCGCAAAGGAAACAGCATTATGAAGGACCCCACGCAGCCCTCATACAATGTCTTCTCCCTCCTGCCATCTGGGAAGAGGCACCATAGCATTCGGGCTCTCATGACCAGACTATGTAACAGTTTTTTCCCCCAAGCTATCAGACTCCTCAATACCCAGAGTCTGGACTGACACTTTACTGCCCTATTGTCCTGTTTATTATTTATCGTAATGCCTGCACTGTTTCATGCACTTTATGCAGTCCTGGGTAGCTCTGTAGTCTAGTGCAGTTGTTTTGCTGTGTGTTTTTTTACATAGTTCAGTGTAGTTTTTATACTGTTTCATGTAACACCATGGTCCTGAAAAATGTTGTCTCATTTTTACTGTGCCAGCAGTTATGGTTGAAATGACAATAAAACGTGACTTGACTTGACTTGATTATTTAAACATAACAAATCCACCATTTACTTTTGATCATCCTTCCTTGCTTGAATTGTCTTTAAGTGTGTCTACATTTGGATGAAGCATTGTACACAGATTGGTAGAAAGGACTTGTAGTATTCCGAAGGGAAATTTCAACATGTATCATCAAGTGTTACCCCATACCCCTGCCACAGACCAAGCAGACTGAGTCACAAAGGCCAGATGCCAGATTGGGTGCCAGGCAGGTGGGAAGAAAATCAGCACGAAGAATCAATATGTTCAAGCTCCTCATCTTTGATCTGCCTGCCACAAGTACAGCTATCTGTGAGGAAAAGTGAGTTATCATCAACAGAACTGTATTCCACCACTATCTCTGCTGCAGCATGGTATCAGTGTCACTGCCAGATGACCAGACCTGGCACGGTACTCAACAGTTGACTGGCTCTGAGCAGAATGCAGCAGCACATTTAACTGAGGAAAGTAAAAAGAATCAAATGCATACAACTGGTTAAAGCAACAGTGTATTGACAAAAATAAGCAATCTATATCTCAGTGAATAATCTCAAACCTGTGAACTTCAACCAGCACAGTGATTGCAAGCATTTCTAGGTCAAGTTCTGCGTATTTGGAAATTTGACTGGATGCTCCCTGTTGCACAATATTTTTATATCAATGATGCAATTTTAATGTCAACTGTGCATGAAAAAATAACTTTTCATTCAGCACTCCTTTAGAATTTTGCATGGGAGGCTACAAGACCACTTTATTGTGGGTTGTACCTGCTATTGTACACCCTTGAAAAACTATGTTTTCAAGTAAGAGATTTCCCACCCTACACCCTACCCTGACACTCCCTCACCCATCCCCGAGTCCTCAAATGCTTGCTTTCTCTAACCCTAACTCCTCTTTGATGTGAGCCCAAGATTCCACCCCCCCCCCCTCATTTCCAACCTCACCATTCATTCCTGGACTCTGATCCCAATCCCTGATTTTGGCTCTAATCTTGGTCACTTTATTCCTTAATCTGGCCCCTGCAACACCAATCACCAACTCTCCCACCATCCCAAAACTCCCCATTCCATAGTCCTGGCTCTTCAACTCTTGCCCGTCTTTGCAATTGCTCTCTATCTCTGTGGCTCAATAATTACCCTCCCTCTCCGATCACTTTTAGACACTGGGTTTAGCTCACGATTCCTTCTAACTCTGATGCCAATTCTTCATTTACCAAACCTTTCCAATTACCTCTAAGTCCCTAGATGATTACCAACTGGCCCCAATTCCCTGATCCAAACATCAAATCTCTATCAATCTCTCATAACCTGGAGTCTTCAGGCAAAAATCCCATCAATTTATTTTCAGTATCCCAGACCAGCTGAGGCCCAAAACAACCAGCAGCCTCCTCCTCTTGATCCCCAGAACCAGGCCCGGAGCTGCTTGATTCTTTTCTCCACGTACTCTGTATAGTAAAGTGTGTAAAGAGCCTGAGATCTTAAGATGGTTGACTGGATGCTAAGGCTTCAAGGAGCACCTTAAAAGGGGTGGAGAGGAAGTTCAGCAACTGATTCCTATAGCCTAATTTGTAAGAGTGTGGGAATGAAAGGAGCAGCCATTTCAGATATTGTCTGATTCAAATGCATAAAAGCAAGAACATGAACACTTCTACCCAACTGGACAAGAGAATAGCTTCAAAGGTGGCTGATCAATGTGGAGAGGTTGAGAGGTTTTATTACCTTAGCCCAATCACATACAGTATCATTATCTCCACAGAGTAGCAGAGCCAGAGGCTAGATAAAGGCAATTCAGAAATTATTCAAATTGTATGTAGTGGATTCCGGTTAATTAGAACATATTGGGAACAATACATTCTGGGCCAATTAAGTGGCTGCCTCAATTAGCTGAAGTTTCATGGAAGTAGTTAAAAAGGTATATAGAAAAGCAAACTACCATTTAAGTGAGTAACAAATTATGTAGTTAAATGAAATACAGAACAAATTAGAACACTACCTGTACTGTTACAGTACTGTAAAACTGTATTAGTTCCTAATAGTTTCCAGTGGAGAGAATCATCCACTGTATGCCGCCATGATCTTTTGATCTTTTGGTCAAAGAACACTGAGGCTGTCTACAAGAAGGGTCAGAGCCGTCTCTACTTCCTGAGGAGACTGAGGTCCTTTAACATCTGCCGGACGATGCTGAGGATGTTCTACGAGTCTGTGGTGGCCCGTGCTATCATGTTTGCTGTTGTGTGCTGGGGCAGCAGGCTGAGGGTAGCAGACACCAACAGAATCAACAAACTCATTCGTAAGGCCAGTGATGTTGTGGGGGTGGAACTGGACTCTCTGACGGTGGTGTCTGAAAAGAGGATGCTGTCCAAGTTGCATGCCATCTTGGACAAAGACTCCCATCCACTCCATGATGTACTGGTTAGGCACAGGAGTACATTCAGCCAGAGACTCATTCCACCGAGATGTAACACTGAGCGTCATAGGAAGTCATTCCTGCCTGTGGTCATCAAACTTTACAACTCCTCCCTCGGAGTGTCAGACACCCTGAGCCAATAGTCCTGGACTTATTTCCACTTGGCATGATTAACTTATTATTATTTAATTATTTATGGTTCTATATTGCTATATTTCTTCACTATTCTTGGTTGGTGGACTGTAACGAAACCCTATTTCCCTCGGGATCAATAAAGTATGTCTGTCTGTCTGTCCGTCTGTCTGTAAAAGAACAAAATCAGCACAGATACCTAGTACGGATAATGGAATGTCTTCATACAATGCTTTCCTCCAAATCTTCTTTTTCATTGTAACATTCAAAATCATTGTCAATACCTTCAAATTTTTTATAGCTCCTAACCTGGTGAAGTAGTGAAATCAATTCACTTTTCGTTCCCGTCTGTTTCTGGCATCTCCAAGCCTGAGTGCTTGAAACTGCAGAAAACAAAACAGTTTGGAATTGTCTTACTGCTTATTTCTTGCCAAATTACTACTTTTTGAAGACACACATGCAACTGACGCTATTTTAAAACTGTTCACTCCAAGCTTCGTGTAGCGTTTAATGAACACACAAGTGCGCGTGACTGGTGCTAGTTAGAAACTGTTCAGCAACAGTGTCCAGTCCCAATTAAATGGCATAGTGTCCCAAATAAATGAAGGGAATTCCTGGCTATTTTCTCCATTAGTTTTTGTTATTTAAGAGTTGCTTTAAATAAGCAGCTGCCCCAATTATCTGATGGCCTAATTAACCAGAATCCACTGACAGTATTTTACATCTGTACAGGTAGCCTCAATGCAGAATGAGTACGAAGACATCCTGAATGAATGTGAACCTGCTTCACATTCTGACTTTCCAGGATGGGAGGAGGCAGACTGGGTTGCTTGAGGTTCTGGTGTGTTTCGGTAGTAGATATTCTGGAAATGAATAACAGTAATAGTTCTAATGCACGTAAAAGGCGGGAGAATATGCCAATAGTTTGGAAGTCTACTTGGGACTCTACAGGTAGAACATAGAAATCTACAGCACATTACAGGCCCTTCAGCCCACAATGTTGTGCCGACCATGTAACCTACTCTAGAAAATACCTAGAATTTCCCTACCACATAGCCCTCTATTTTTCTAAGCTCCATGTACCCAAGAGTCTCTTAAAAGACCCTTAGGTATCCACCTCTACCACTGTCGCTGGCAATGCATTCCACACACCCACATTCCACACTCTTGTGTGAAAAACTTACCTCTGACATCCCCCCCGTACCTACTTCCAAGCACATTAAAACTATGCCCCCTCGTGTTCGCCATTTCAACCCTGAGATCAACCACACGATCAATGCTTCTCATCATCATATACACCTCTATCAGGTCACCTCTCGTCCTCCGTCGCTCCAATGTGAGGTCTGACCAGGGTCCTATATAGCTGTAATTATACCTCTCGGCTCTTAAACTCAACCCCACGGTTGATATAGGCCAACACACTATAAGCCTTCTTAACAACACTATCAACCTGTGCAGCAGCTTTGAGTGTCCTATCGATACAGACCCCAAGATCTCGCTGATCCTTCATGCTGCCAAAAGCCTTACCATTAATATTATAAAGGATAAAATAAAGGAAAATTTACAATATTCAAAATGATTAAGCCAAGAGTCAGAAGTAAGAAATTGTTGAGCAAGTCATGTCAAGTCAAGTCAAAGCAATTCATGCAAGAATATAAGCAGAAGAAATTCTGCAGATGCTGAAAATCCAAATTGACATGCAGAAGTTAATTAAAACTCCAAATTAACACTGGAGGAACTCAGCAGATCAGGCAGCACCTATGGAAGTGAATAAACAGTTGATATTTCAAATATGTGACTCTCACACAAATATACTAAATACTTTTAAGAATTACAAGTACATATTCAGTTTCAAAAGGTATGAATGCTGGCCAGTTTTAAGGTCATCAGCATCATCATTATGTGCTGTGTCATGTGACATGGGAGATCTCTCCATGAGCATGATTGTTCTTGACAAATTTTTCTACAGGAGTGGTTTGCCATTGCCCTCTTCTGGGCAGTGTCTTTACAAGATGGCTGACCCCAGTCATTATCAGCACATGCTTCCATGACTTTATGTGACCCTGATTTTTTTTGGGGGGGTTCTAAGCAGGTGCTCCATCTTGCCCAAGGGTAACCTGCAGGCTAGCAGAGGGAAATAGCGCCTTACACCTCCTTTGGTAGAGATGTAGCTCCACCCAGTCACCTGGAGTATTGAGATATGGGTACAAAATGATAAGTAACTGGGGAAAAAATAAAACAGGCATATTGTGAATCAGAAAGGAGTTTTGGTGGAGAGATGGAATGGACTTCATGATTGAAGATTAAATCGTATCAGTTGTGAGGCTGAATGCACAATGATCTTTGTTATAACAATACAGAGATACAGGGACAAGTGATGTTCATCTGTGTGCAACCTTGTTTCAGTTTCTCCTGCACGCTCCCCCTACTGACTAATTGCTTGTAAGCCAGTACTGCAGTAATCTACATTGGACAAACATAGCAAATTGAGCAACTTGGTGTACTACATAAAAACAAGTAAGCAGGCAATGGAGGTTTAATACACAGAATTAAGAAACTGGAAAATATTTTAGATCCCAGTAGCTATGTACAAGTCCATTGGAGCAACTGCATAAAGCAAGGCAAGATTGTGCTGAAGGTGGTGGAGGGACTTTAAACCAAGGGTAGACGAAAATGCAGAATAACTTATGTTTAAAATTAGTACATTTCTGAACAGGGTTCAGAACAATTTCTGCAATTGTCAAAAAACGTCAAGGAAAGAGGTCACAATAAATTTAGTACTAAGTAATTGTCAAATTTAGTTCATAGCTAAATGATGCATGAACATTTACTTAATAGCACTCTTAAGCCTAGAAATTGGATCAATTTATATCTTTCTCCTATGCATAAATTGCATATAAGAGCAATTTATCCCAAGTTAAAGTGCACCAGTCATTATTTCTGGATGAAGTCACAAAGAAGTCACAAGTCATCAGATATCTTTGAATTATTGGATGATATTCCAGCATGAGTTGGTAATCTAATGATGTTCCATTACAATGATGTTCTACACTGCAAGTTTCTTCCCTTACTGATGTAAATTGCAATTTTGGATTCAGCAATCTCATACGATTAGGAATACATTACAGTGCTTTGTAACATTTCTGTCCATGGATCCCTACCGTTCACCGAGGGGTCTGAGGAACCCTGCTTTAAAATAACACAAACATCTGGAGAGATGACTGAAGATCTTTGGTATTGATTACAGATAAAAGGCAGTCCGGCTTTCAGTGCTTATCTGCTGAGATGATTGTTCAGTGGGTGTCTTAATGGTGATGCTTCTGTCAGCAGTATGACCATCACTGGCATTACAGGGGGAATTGTGATCATTGGGGCAGAAAGCAACAAAAGTTCATCTAAAAGAGACTATTCCCACAAAGTCTTTAGAGACATCACATCTTGTCTGGACCTCTCTGATGGACAGCGTATTTAAGGCTTAGATTTTCTAAACCTGAGATATGTGACTGTCTATAGAAACCTCCTCGGATTTACCGGTGCATTTTTCATAATCCTACCACACATGCCTGATCTGTTCTTTCTGTAAAAGTCATTTTAGTTCTCAGCTTCCTCACCACTTAATTCAATTGATTTGCTGTCATGGTCCTGTCACCTGTCACAATTTGCTGCTGGTCACTGTATCACTGAGGTCAGGCGCTGTATTTATGAAGGGATAAAGTCATCTACTTTGGTTCTCAGGTACCAGAATTTGTCAGCATTGCTGACTTCCAATGAAAGCAGGCAGCCACTGTGCCCATAAGAGTTCTTGTTAATATCTGATCTAGTCCTCAACTGGAACTGTTTCCACTCTCTTAATGTTCAGGTGATTGTGGATCAGCAGATCTTACAGCTGGTTAATGATAAGGACATTGACATTTTACGCAACTACCACTACCTATAGGATTCAAGGAAGGCTAAAGCTACCCTCTACTGTCCTGATGCATGACATCATTTCACAATGTTACAACAGCTTCTGAACATGACTGCTCAGAAATCAGAATTATTATGAAAGTGCCCTTAGTTTTCTGAAAATGAAATTATTGTACCCTGTAGAAACTAGCTTTCAGTGGTGTGTAGATATTCCTGACAAATATCTTATGTGAAATTTATTTCTGAATTAGTGGAATAATTGAAGGTTCTCACAGCTGGCAAAACATCTGGAGCCACCTCCAGCCAGGCTCTTAATCAGGATACCCAAGTTGGTCTCCAGCAATCTCACTCCACCATCTCCTAATCCCATGCATAGCATTTCACTGCTGACTCGTGGGATCTCACTGTCTTTTTCACTAAATCTAAAGGCAATCTCACTCTGTGCTGAGGTTTCTCATTTCTCCAAGGTAAACATGACAATAGTTGACATATATTCTCCAGGTATAGTGGTACTAGCTGGTTGCCATGGAAACAGAGGTTCAATGCTTTCTAAAATGGCTGCATCCAATCAGCCTGGTGAACTGCAAAAATCCTATTTCAATGTCTGTTTCTAAAAGTCTTAATTCCCTAATTCCATTTTGGCCAGTTTCATATTTTTAATGTGGAATACAAATGGGACATTAGCATTGTATGCAACATGGGTTTAGCACAGCAAAACAGTGACTTCTACTTTCTAGGCAATGACGTGATTTTTTGTATTGAGTTTCAAGCAACTGCTAAGACTCTAACTTCAAGCAAGGTAAGGATGAGTTTTCAGAAGGAACATGATAAACTGGCCCAAAGCACAGAAAAATGCTTTGACAAATCTGTTAGAATTCTTTGAGGAAATAACAAGAAGGGTGTTGTGCACTTGGATTTTCAAAGGGCTTTTGACAAGATGCCACACTTGAGGCTGCTTAGCAAGACGAGCCCATGGTATTACAGGAAAGATATTAACATGGATAGAGCAGTGGATGATTGGCAGGAGGCAAAGAGTGGGAATAAAAAGAGCCTATGAAGAAGAACAGCACACACAAAATGCTGGAGGAACTCAGCAGGCCAGGCAGCATCTGTGGAAAAAAGTAAATAGTCAATGTTTCAGAATGAGACGACTCTTCAGGACCTTTTCTGATTTGCTTCTGGTGACTAGTGATGTTCTGCAGGGGTCGGTGTTAGGACCGCTTCTTTTTATGTTGTATGTCAATGATTTGGATTATGGAATTGATGGCTTTCTGGCCAAATTTGCAAGACGTTAAGAAGATAGGTGGAGGGTCTGGTAGTGCTGAGGAAGCAGGGAGTCTGAGGAAGGACAGACAGATTAGGAGAATGAGCAAAGAAGCGGCAGATGGAATACAGTGTCAGGAAAAGTATGGTCATGGACTTCGGTAGAAGGCATAAAAGTGTAGACTATTTTCTAAACAGGAAGAAATTTTAAAAATCAAGGTGCAAAGTGACTTGGGAGTCCTCATGTGGAATTCCCTAAACGTTAGCTTGCAGGTTGAGTTGGTGGTGAGGAAGGCAAATGCAGTGTTATAATTCATTTCAAGAGGACTATAATATAACAACAAGGATGCAATGCTGAGAATTTATAAGGCCTTGGTGAGGTTCCAATCGGAGTACTGTGAGCAGATTAGGGCTCCTTGTCTAAGAAAGAAGGTGCTGACTTTGCAGAAAGTTCAAAGGAGGTTAATGAAAATGATTCTAGGTTTGAAAGCTTATCACATGAGGAGAGCTTGATAGCTTTGGGCCTGTGCTCACAGCAATTTAGAAGAATGGGAGAGAAGTTGGTCTCTTTGAAACCAATCAAATGCTCAAAGCCCTCAATAAGGATGTTTCCTACAGTGGGGGAGTCTAGGACCAGAAGGCACAACCTCAGAATAAGGGACATCCATTTAAAATGGAGAAAGACACTTACGTTCGGATGTTGTTCATAGACTTCAGTTCAGCAATCAACACAATCATCCCTCAGAAACTGATTGGAAAGCTGAGCCTACTGGGCCTGAACACCTCCCTCTGCAACTGGATCCTAGACTTCCTGACTGGGAGACCTCAGTCAGTCTGGATCGGGAGCAGCATCTTCAACACCATCACACTGAGCACAGGGGCCCCCTCAGTCCACTGCTGTTCATTCTGCAAACCCACGACTAAGCTGCAACACACAGCTCGAACCACATCATCAAGTTCGCCGATGACACGACCATGATGGGTCTCATCAGCAAGAACGACGAGTCAGCTTACAGAGAGGAGGTGCAGCAGCTAACAGACTGGTGCAGAGCCAACAACCTGTCTCTGAATGTGAACAAAACAAAAGAGATGGTTGTTGACTTCAGGAGGGCACAGAGCAACCACTCCCCGCTGAACATCGACAGCTCCTCGATAGAAATCATAAAGAGCACCAAATTTCTTGGTGTTCACCTGACGGAAAATCTCACCTGGTCCCCCAACGCCAGCTCCATAGCAAAGAAAGCCCAGCAGCGTCTCTACTTTCTGCTTTCCCCCATCCTCATCATATTCTACAGGGGTTGTATTGAGAGCATCCTGAGCAGCTGCATCACTGCCTGGTTCAGAAATTGCACCATCTCGGATCGCAAGACCCTGCAGCAGATAGTGAGGTCAGCTGAGAAGATCATCGGGGTCTCTCTTCCTGCCATCATAGTCATTTACACTACACGTTGCATCAGCAAAGCAAACAGCATTATGAAGGACCCCATACACCCCTCATACAATCTCTTCTCCCTCCTGCCATCTGGGAAAAGGCTCCAAAGCATTCGGGCTCTCACGACCAGACTATATAACAGTTTCTTACCCCAAGCTATCAGACTCCTCAATACCCAAAGCCTGGACTGACACCTTGCCCTACTGTCCTGTTTATTATTTATTGTAATGCCTGCACTGTTTTTGTGCACTTTACGCAGTCCTTTGTAGGTCTGTAGTCTAGTGTAGCTTTCTCTGTGTTGTTTTTTTTACGTAGTTCAGTCTAGTTTTTGTACTGTGTCATGTAACACCATGGTCCTGAAAAACATTGTCTCATTTTTACTATGCACTGTACCAGCAGTTATGGTCAGAATGACAATAAAAGTGACTTGACTTGACTTGACTTGAGATGCGGAGGAATTTCTTTAGCCGGAGGGTGGTGAATCTGTGGAATTCATTGCCACAGGCAGCTGTGAAGGCCAAGTCACTGGTTATAATTAAAGTGAAGGGGGATAGTTTTTTGATTAGACAGGGTGTGAAAGGTGATGGGGAGAAGGCAGGAGAATGGGGTTAAGAGGAAATGGATCAGCCATGATGAAATAGCAGAGCAGACTTAGTGGGTCAAATGGCCCGATTTTTGATTTCCATAAAATAAGACAAATCAGCTAATAGGCAAAACAACAAAAGAGCAAAGGACAATGTTAGTATAGTGACATTGAATCAATTCTTTATCTACTTCTTCTATATCAAGATTATTTGTTTAGTGGGCTCTGAGGTGGAAGTGTTTCTTTAGAAAACAAGGACTGTCTATTAATATTACTGTATTTCTAAAAACTTCTAGCTGGTGTCCCACAAAGATCTGTTCTGGGACCTCTACTTTTCATGATTTTTATTAACGACCTGGATGTGGGGGTAGAAGGGTGGGTTGGCAAGCTTTCAGGTGACACAAAGGTTGGTGGTGTTGTAGATAGTGTAGAGGATTGTCAAAGATTGCAGAGAGACATTGATAGGATGCAGAAGTGGGCTGAGAAGTGGCAGATGGAGTTCAACCTGGAGAAGTGTGAGGTGGTACACTTTGGATGGACAAACTGCAAGGCAGAGTACAAAGTAAATGGCAGGATACTTGGTAGTGTGGAGGAGCAGAGGGATCTGGGGGTACATGTCCACAGATCCCTGAAAGTTGCCTCACAGGTTGATAGGGTAGTTAAGAAAGTTTATGGGGTGCTGGCTTTCATAAGTCGAGGGATAGAGTTTAAGAGATGCAATGTAATGATGCAGCTCTATAAAACTCTGGTTAGGCCACACTTGGAGTACTGTGTCCAGTTCTGGTCGCCTCACTATAGGAAGGATGTGGAAGCATTGGAAAGGGTACAGAGGAGATTTACCAGGATGCTGCCTGTTTTAGAGAGTATGGATTATGATCAGAGATTAAGGGAGCTCGGGCTTTACACTTTGGAGAGAAGGAGGATGAGAGGAGACATGATAGAGGTGTACAAGATATTAAGAGGAATAGACAGAGTGGACAGCCAGCGCCTCTTCCCCAGGGCACCACTGCTCAGTACAAGAGGACATGGCTTTAAGGTAAGGGGTGGAAAGTTCAAGGGGGATATTAGAGGAAGGTTTTTCACACAGAGAGTGGTTGGTGTGTGGAATGCACTGCCTCTGTTAGTGGTGGAGGCAGATACACTAGTGAAGTTTAAGAGACTACTAGACAGGTATATGGAGGAATTTAAGGTGGGGGTTATATGGGAGGCAGGGTTTGAGGGTTGGCACAACATTGTGGGCTGAAGGGCCTGTACCGTGCTGTATTATTCTATGTTCTATGAAGAAGTTCCTTGTGAGCTCATGAAACTAAGAGGAATTTATTGGTCTGACAAGGAAATTTGCTTAACAGCAGTAGTCAGAGTCTGGGATGTGGGCTGGGATTCAAATTAGCAGATGTGACTAGTCCTTCACAAGGCTTGTTGCAATTAGTTGTCATATTTGTAAATGGCATAAATGTTGGGATAGAGAGCCAAGTTCACAGATTATGCAGTAATATATGGCAATATGAGCAGTGCACATGGAGCAAACACAAGGAAATCTGCAGATGCTGGAAATTCAAGCAACACACACAAAATGCTGGTGGAACACAGCAGGCCAGGCAGCATCTATAAGGAGAAACACTGTCAACATTACAGGCTGAGACCTTTCGTCAGGACTAACTGAAGGGAAAGATAGTAAGAGATTTGAAAGTAGTGGGGGGAGGGGGAAATGTGAAATGATAGGAGAAGACCGGAGGGGGTGGGATGAAGCTAAGAGCTGGAAAGGTGATTGGCAAAAATGATACAGAGCTGGAGAAGGGAAAGGATCATGGGACGGGAGGCCCGGAAGAAAGAAAGGGGGGGGGAGCACCAGAGGAAGATGGAGAACAGGCAGAGTGATGGGCAGAGAGAGATAAAAAAAAACAACTAAATATGTCAGGGATGGGGTAAGAAGGAGAGGAGGGGCATTAACGGAAGTTAGAGAAGTCAGTGTTCATGCTATCAGGTTGGAGGCTACCCAGCCGGTATATAAGGTGTTGTTCCTCCAACCTGAGTGTAGCTTCATCTTGATAGTAGAGGAGGCCATGGATAGACATATCAGAATGGGAATGGGATGTGGAATTAAAATGTGTGGCCACATGAAAGTGTTCAAACATCAAGTTCAAATTCCAGTTTATTGTCATGAATAATTTACTGCCAAATGAAACACCTGGGTAAGGTGCACAACACAGTGCATATAACTGATACACAGCTAATAAAGTAATATTAGCACAAATACATTAGCAAATAATAAAATATATTCCAGAAGACTGACATTTAGAGACAAACATAAAGAGATTATCAATAGATAAAGAGAAGGCCAAGAATAACAAATGAATTTTATCAGAGGAAAATGGAGGTAATTTACTTTGGACCTAAAATATGATAGTAGACAATACTTTGTGAATAGGGAACGGCTATCAGATGGAGAACGAGGATGGGGTGGATAGGATAAGGAAGGCAGAGTTCGGGTGGGAGAAAGGGAAAGGTCAAGGCTATGGAGTAAATTCACTATTTATCAATGATAAGCAGTGTGACTTAGGAACAGAGAGCTTAACCATGAAAATCAATAATGTCAATTCAGGAATAAGTTTAAATTAAAGGAATAGTAGATGAATGCATGAAACATTTACAAGTAAACAGATGAATTAATGACACAACTGGAGACAAATAATTTCATTTTTATGTCAGCATAGAAATGAAGTTGTACATTAACCAAGGGAAGTAAATACTTCAGGGTGTTTGTCATCTAGAAATAACAAAGTAGAAAAGGAATGGATAAACCAGAGGAAGAGCGAAGGCTCGGAGAGAGCAGTGCAGAACAACCTTGATCAGGATGGGTGAATGGTAACATTGGACATAACAGGATTATAAATACATTGGTTTGCATGGTTTGTAGACCTTCAATTGGCACCAATGGAGTTTGAGAGAGAATTAAGCTTGTAGCAAGTTAATACAAGAATTAGAGAGAATTTTAATCTTTTTATAGAATGTGCAGAAGTAGCTTAGAGGACAAGTTCATGGAGTGCATCTGGAAAAGTGCACCATGGAACCAACTGGAAACAGTTTGATTTAGTAAAATTATCATGAGGGATACTCCAGGGAAAAGTGATCACAAAGTAATTGAATTTTGTGCATGGCTCAAGGGAGAATTATGTCAGATAGAAACTTGAGTCTTGAATTTGAAGAATGTTGATTATGTGGATATGTAGGATACATAGACTACGGTTAATTGGGAACAATAGTCTATGTATCCCTTCCCAAATTAACAGTTAATGATTAAAAGTTTGCTGGAAGGTAAAAAGATGATAAACAGTCAAATTAAACATTCTCATTGAATGTATGTTCCACTGAGAAACAAGGAAAATTATCCACCTGTAGCTCAAGAGGTTAAGAATAACATTGGAGTAAAAGAAGAGACTTGTAATATTGAGACATTTGATATAGTAAAATGGTAATGCTGTGGCTTAGGAGAATTTAGGAAGCAGCAAGAGTGACCAAAACTATTAATGAATAGAAGGAGAAGATAAACGAAATGAGTAAATGAGCAAGAAGTGTTTAAAAAAATCAATGTTGAAACCATCAATAACTACGTGAACAGGACTATCAAAAAGTCCAGTAGAACAGTGATAATGAAAATTAGAATGAAGAATATAATTGTCTGTGGTCTTACAGAAATGTAAATGATATGTATAGTAGCAGTGGAAGGAAAGCTAAATCCAATGACAAGAATGAACTTAATTATATCCCTAATGTGTCAGCCTGGCTTTATGAAGAGAAATTTGAATTTAACAACTCTGAAATGTTTATGGGTTTAATTCCCAGGATGTAAAAAGTGAACTCCTATTTGCAGGTTATGTAGATTTACAAAAGTTGTCACACAAAAGGTTGCCATGTAAAACAAGGGCTTAGAAGGTTGCGGGATGATATAATAGCAAAGATGGATGATTGATTGAAGGACAGAAAGCAGACAACTTGGGTTTCTTTCACGTTGTTACCTCACAGCCCATAAATAATTGTTATCATATCCTTCCCCAACTCAGCAAAGTGGAAATATGAAAAAAACCTTAGGTCCCTTTCAGCCCCTCTAAGCTGTCTCTGGAAAAGAGTAAACAGGTGACGTTTTGGGCTGTGACTCTTCATCGGGACTGGAAAAAAAAGAGAAATCAGAGTAAGAAGGTGGGGGAGGGGAAGCAGACGTACATGACGGTAGGTGATGGGTGAAACCACGAGAGCAGGTGAGGGTAAAGTGAAGAGCTAGGAAGTTGGCTGGCAAAAGAGAGAAAAGGTTGGAGAAGAGTAGAAGATCATGGAAGAAAGGGAAGGAGGAGGACCACCAGAGGGAGAAGATGGGCAGCTAAGGAGATAAGGTGAGAGAGGGAAACAGAGGGAAACATGTTTCTGTCTGTAAACCCACTGATTCTCACAGCTACCTGGACTATACCTGTTTCCACTCTTGTTACTTGTAAAAGCACCATCCCCTTCCCTCAACTCCTCCGTCTCTGCCTCATCTGCTCTCAGGATAAGGCTTTTTATTCCAGAACGAAGGAAATGTCTTCCTTCTTCAAAGACAGGGGCTTTGCTTCCTCTACAATCAATGCTACCCTCACCCACATCTCTCCACACCAGGGATAGGGTTCCTCTTGTCCTCACCTACCACCTCACCAGCCTCCCCATCCAGCACATAATTCTCCCAAACTCCAACAGGATCCCATCACCAAGCACAGTTTCCCTCTCCTTCACAACCACCCCCCCCCCACTTTATGCTTTCCACAGGGATCACTTCCTATGTGACTCCTTTTTCCACTCATCCCTCGACACTGATCTCCCTCATGGTACCTATCCTGACAAGCAGAACAAGTGCTACACCTGCCCTTCACTACACCTCCTCCTTCACTACGAATCAGGGCCTCAAACAGGCCTTCCAGATGAGGTGACACTTCACCTGTGAGTCTGTTGGGGTCACTTACTGTGTCCGGTGCTCCCGATGTGGCTTCTTGTATATCAGTGAGACCCGACGTAGATAGGAAACTGCTTCACTGAGCACCTACGCTCCATCTGCCAGTAAAAACTGGATCTCCAGGTAGCTACCCATTTCAATTCTACTTCCTTTTCCCATTCCGACACGTCAGTCCATGCCCTCCTCTACCACAGCGATGAGACAACACTCAGGTTGAAGGAGCAACACCTTATATTCCATCTAGGTAGCCTCCAACCTGATGGCATGAACATCAATTTCTCAAACTTACTGCAACTCACCACTCCCCATTCTTGTTTCCCTCTCTCACCTTATCTCCTTACTTACTCACCACCTCTCTCTAGTGCTCCTCCCCTTTCCCTTCCTTCCATGGCCTTCTACCCTCTCCTATCAGATTCCCCATCCTCCAGCCCTTTATCCCTTGCACCAATCAACTTCCCAGTTCTTTACCTCAATCACGCACCCCCCCGCCCCCCAGTTTCACCTCTCACCTACCTCCTTGTACTTCTTCCTTCCCCCCTGACCTTCACACTCTGACTTCTCATCGTTTTTCTCCAGTCCTGATGAAGGGTCTCAGCCCGAAATGTCAACAGTTTATTCTTTTCCATAGATGCTGCCTGGACAGCTGAGCTCCTCCAGCATTTTGTGTGTGTTGCTTGGACTTCCAGCGTCTGCAGACTTCCTTGTGACACTGATTGTGTGTGTGTCTCTCTGGTTCATGCCTGCTCCCAGGGTAATCACACGGGAGTTGTGAGACATAAGGAAATTTCCCTTGCCTTCTCTCATTGCATTAGTAAAGTGCACAGACACTATAGCAGCTGGAATTGGATGACCTATGAGGGACAGCACTGAAGATGTAGGCTGCCAATAAGTGCCCAATATTTTTTACAGATTCGTAACATTCAATAAGCAGCAATCTATTGGATATTCTGGTCCCTTTAACACTCTCATCTAGTAGAATTTTGAAAACCAATAAGAAAGTATTTTATTTGCAAGTAGAGTGTGCCATCTTCAGTTCCCTGCAAAGACATTTTTAGAAGCTCCACCTGTCCATAGGAGGTGCACTCATCAAGATAATGCACTGCTTACTTTAGAAATGATCTGATCAACCCTCAGTCTAGCTTAATAATGTGAAATAGAATTCTTCAGGTATCTAAAAATACCAGGCGAGTCTTTTATTCTGCACATAAATTGCAAATGCAAGTTGAAACTTATTTCATTGACTCTTGAGCTCATTAAATATTTCAAGTATATACAGGTTTTCTTAAATACTTTATGCACTAAAGAACCTCTGAAGTTCCCAAGAAGCGACCTTAAATCTAAATACCATATTTTTATTGTTTATTGAGATACAGCATGGAATAGACCCTTCCCGCCCTTCAAGCCGCACCGCCAGCAATCCCCTGATTTAATCCTAGCCTAATCACTGGACAATTTACAAACACCAATTAACCCACCACGTGAAAGCCCACTTCTCCCAGCATCCAGTCATCCGGGAGCTCACATGACATTGAGATCAAATTTAGGTACCACTTGAAGGGATTTCGCAGTTTCATGAATTTATTTTTGAGAGACTACTAATCTTAGTTTTGCTACAATAAGTGTATGGGACATTGAAAAAAATGTTGAATTTCCCCATGGGGATGAATAAAGTATCTATCTATCTATCTATCTATCTATCTATCTATCTATCTAACTAGTCTAAAACATTAGCTTTTACTCTTTCTTTGTTATCAATGCCTGATCAGACAATCATTCTCAATGTTTTTCAGTTTCCTTCAGAAAATTGCAGCATTTTCCTTTTCTTTTATCAACCAGATCCATTATTGTTGGAGCTGTGTAAGGGGTATGAGAATCATATTTAAAAACTGGTTTAGATTTAATATTATAAACAAAACAATACCCTGCTCATGATTATACAGGATGTCCTCTGAGGATTTCACCTAAAAAGTCTGTGTTGTGCTAGCCTGTCTTACTGGGTTTCAACAGCAGTCATCCAAGAGAAAGAGAGTGTTTCTTTATAAACATTTACCTGGGGGTGAGAATGGGAATAATACAGATAGCATACAGTAGGAGACATAAGACATGAGAATTTTTCATAGTAGTTTAGGTGCTGGCAAATGAGCTTTTACTGTGGATATTGTACTGCAATTGTCAGTGTGCTAAACTCATTCATAAACATGTACAAATATTTATTTGGCTTTTTATTGGATAACTATGAGAATTAAAGTATGGAGATATTTCTGCAACTTTAAAATGGTTCATTCAGAATGTTTTCCTTTGTAAATTCAACAGTGGTCATGCCAATCTCTTTAATACTCATGTGGAATAGTGAATGGTTTAAATCGGTGACTTATTGTTTCAAGGCTGTCATCCTTTATCGGCTACACCCTATCTGTAGCCAGCACTTCAGCCATAACATGCCACTAATGTTAGGAATTCCAGATGCAATTAATCTGTGGCTTGAAGCGTTCAGTGACGGTAAGGATTGAAGGGGCTAGGAATGTGAATTTTCCAGACCCACAAATACACCAAGCATTGATTAATAGCTATTAGAAGCCCATATGCGATTTCTAATATTATTCAATAAGTACTAAAGTTGCAATGGCAGATTTTTTAAATATTTTAAAGTAGAGTTTCATTTTTTCAGCAATAGATTATGTTTGTCATTCTATGTTCTGAAGCATAATTATCCACCTTTGTTAAAGGATTTCTAGAGGATTTTTAGAAACTGCAGTTCAGATAAGTGGTGTGTTGAATGGAACTATGATGTTTCATGTAGATGTTTATGCACCTTTCTCATAAAGTTTCTTGTGGCCAGTAAATCTACATCAAAATACAAAAGCAAGGGAAAAAATTAGGACAGAAAAACTAACGGAGACTTAAAAGGATATAGTAAATAATTTTACATATTGTAAAGTTCTGTAAGCTCACTGAGGAATTAAGAAAGAAAACCTTGTGCATTTTGAAAGAACTCTGAATGCATCCTAGAATCTCAAAAGTCAAAAAGGAAATGGCAAGTGTTCTGTCCAGTGTACTATAGAATTACATCCCATAATTGGCTCTGAAATTTGTGCCAGATGACTGGAGAACTGCCAAAGTAATACTTTGTTCATAGATAGAGAAATAAATAAACTGGGTAACTAGATAAGTCAGCCTTACATTTAAAGTGAATCTCTGGTGGCCCTGATATAAATCTGTACCGACTTAAAATTAACTTTGGTCATTTAAAGAGAGCTGATTTAAAATTTTATAAGGCAGATTCTGCCTTATCAATCTAAAATATGATGTTTATGAGGAAATAATTTATTGTACTCATAACAGAAAAGCACTGGCAAATGTATTTAAAAGCATTTCATGTACCAGATAATGAACGATGTTATACTGGATGCTGCAAACAATAGAGTTCCAAGAGATCAGCCCACGAGCCATTTCCCTAGAAACGGGTCTAATAGCAGATTGCTCAACCGTTCAGTCAGTCTGCAGAGTGCCAACAAATACTTTGTTTAAGAGCCCTTCCTTGGAAAGTTTGGTAATGTCACAGGCTCAAGGTATTGGACACTGTCGAGGACTTACACATCAAGGACTTTTCCTTCATGCACTCTGTCAATGTGGAATGGTTGAAGGAAATCATTTGGGTGTGAGATAGGTATTGTGCTTCCCCAGCAGAAGCCCAGAATTCAGGGGTGAAGGTCTAGAAGGTATGGACAGCTTTGGCTCATCTTTGTACCTGTGTAGGGACCAAGTAACTTTGGAGAGTTCTTCACTCTTGTTGTAAATTTGTTATTTTATAGAAGCAGTGCAGTGCAATATAAAATAAAGACACAATACATTACAATAAGAAAAATACATATATTGCATAAAATTAAATAACTAGTTCAAAAAGAGGGGAAAGCAGTGAGCTGCTGGACATGAGTTCATAGTCCACTCTGAAATCTGATGGCAGAGAGGAAGAATCTGGCCCTAAGATGTTGATTGTGAGCCTCCTCCTTGATGAGAAGGGGAGGGGGGAACTGGGGGTTCTGAATGATGGATGCTGCCTTTCTGAGGCATTGTTTTTTGAAGATGTCCTCGATGCTGGGGAGACTAGTGCTGATGATGGAGCTGCTGAGTTTGCAACTTTTCCAATCTTGTGCAGTTGTCCCTCCATACCAGATCGTGATTCAACAAGTTAGAATGCTCTCTAGGGTACATCTGGAGAAACTTGCTAGAATCTTTGGTGACATACCAAATCTCCTTAAACTCCTAACAAAATATAGCTGTTGTTGTGCCTTCTTTGTACTTGCATCAATATGTTGAGTCCAGGATAGATCTCCAGAGATGTTCACACCCAGGAACTTGAAACTGCTCACCCCCCCTTTCCACTGCTGACCACCCCCCTCCCCCCTCCCACGATGAGGACTGGTGTGTGTTTCCTCAACTTTCCCTTCCTGAAGTCACAATCAATTCTTTGGTCTCCCTGATGTTGAGAGCAAAGTTATTGTTGCAACACCACTCAACCAGCTGATAACCTATTTCACTCCTGTACACCTCTTTGTCACCACTTGATATTCAGCCAATAACAGTGTGTCATTGGTGAAATTAGAGATGGTGTTTGAGCTGTGCCAGGCCACACAGACTACCAGGGAAGGCAGAGAACAGGAATTTTATAGACTTGTTTGTTTGATTAATACAAGAAAAAACATCATTCCTGTGTTTTGTTATTAATAAGGATTTCCTATTGTGCAGGAAAGGATACATTAATCTTGACTATTATTCAATCTAGTGTTTATTGTGTACTTGTTCAGCTATAGGATAATGTTACATCAGGTTTTATGAGTGAAAACAATGGTGTTTAGTAATTTGGTATTGTAAGGAACACTAGCAGACCTGGTGCATTTTGTTCTTGTAAGATCACAAAGTATATATTGGACAGATGGAGAATCTGGGTGCTAGTGCCACCAATGAGATCCTCAAATGCATCAAGATTTATGAGCAATTATGACGATCTTACACAATTTTTTTCTTTTGCTACTTTGTTCAGCTTAGTTCCTCAATACAAGTCTTTCATCAACTTTTCTGTGACGACAATGTTTGGTATTACTGTGTAGAAAAAGGGAATGATTCCCCTAGCCCTCTCTTTGTCTTCTGATTTGTTGCTTCATACACTCTGCGATCATCCAGATTGGCTGTTGGGATAGTAGGTTCATTAGCTGAGGAGAGATTAAACAAATTGAGCCAATACACTCCTGATGATCTCAATGAATTATTCAAAGTTCTTATGGGTCTTGGTAGATTAGATGTGAGCAGATGATCCTCCTGGCTGGGACATCTCGGCCTTGGATTTACTGTTTCGCTGTAAGGAATCAACCATTAAAGAAAGACTTGAGTAAAATTACTTTTTCTAAGAAGGTAATAAATGTTTGAAATACTCTCCTCAAGAGGACTGTGAAGGTTCTTGAACATTTCCAAGACAGAGATTGATAGATCGTAAAATATGAAAAGAATCAGTGGATGTGGGGTTACTGAAGTGACAGGTGAGTCGTGATCTGATAGAATGATGAAACAGGATAGAGGGGTAGAATAGCCTCCTTCTGTTTCTGCTACTGTGTTTTTTTTGTGAAATTCCTTCTTTGCACACACTAGTTATAAATGCACTGTGCTATACCTTGTTGATCTCATTGTGGGGTAACAAGCCAAGAGAAAACCATTAAGCTCTCAGGAAGGGGGAAACACTTTTGAAATTTCAGTGTGCTCCAAAGTGCTTTAAGGCCCATAGAAGCACCTTCAAGTTGGAGCTATTGTTGTAGTAAGCCAGGCCATATAGACTACCTTAAATTAAAGGTGCTCTAACTTCCAGTCAGGACTCGAACTCAGTTGTTCTGTAGGTTCATAGGGATGGTTTTAGGGACAGAGAGGGGCATTAAGAGTCACCTTAGAGTTTAGGGACAGGAATGTACTGAATTAGAGTTCAGGCTGGACTCTGCTGTCAAAGGTCAGAGATGTGGGCATGTGATGTCAGACCAGATGGACGGTGCCAGCCAATCAGCAACCCCCACTCCCACTACCAGTCAGCATGTCCCTGGCAAGTTCCAGGGTCGGATATCCATGTGGGTGGGATGCTCAAGAGCTGATAACCCCCTACGTACACAAGCTGGCAGGACTGGAGTTCCAGGAATAGTGTTTGGGGTCTCATCATCAGCAAATGCGGAGTTTGAGGTCTGGAGTTTGGGGTCCTCATTCGCCATCGTCGTCAAGTCCTGGGATCGAAGCCCCAAGTCTGGAAGTCGAGGCCTGGGTCTGTAGGTCCACTGGGGAAGTAGAAGGTCCAGTGTCTGCAGGTCCATGAGCTCATTGGAGGTCTGTCTGTATGTGGGTGGGAGGTTAGGAGCTTGTTTTACTGGTGTTTTGTTGCTTGTGTGTTCTGCGAACATGATGGGCATACTCACTCCACTGGGGCCAGAATATGAAGCCACACTTGCGGGGCTCACCCAGCACGTTCTTCACGTTGGCTGTTAATGTAAATGACGCACTTGGCTAAATGTTTCGATGTGCGTGTGATAAATAACTGAATCTGAATGTCTGTAATCGTGGCTTGATGGTCACAATCATTCTGAGTATTGATGAAGGTGAGTTAAATGAAGGTAAAGTAATTGCTTAAGAGATAAGGTTATATTACTCTGTATTTCAGTGTTAATTGTAAACAATTATAATTTCAGTTTTCTAACTTCACCCCAGAAACTAGAAGAAGAGAATCCAAATTTAATAATTAAAATATCACTCATCCTTCATCGTCACTATGTCTAAGTTGTGGAACTACCCCTTGAAAAACAAGTGGGATTATTTCCACCACAAGAACCGCCCGTTCAGGAGACAACTTCATGTACCCCCTTCTTAAAGGCCATTAGAAATGCAAACCAAATGTTCATCGTACCACATCCAGTGGAATAATAACCAAGTTCCCAATCTCTCAGTCCTTGTTCTACTTCATCATCAGAGAACATGTTTAATAATGATATGAACTCTACACAGCGGTAGCGAATGGTGCCATGTTTAATCAGTCTCAGCCAAAAATCTGACTGTTCACTGTTCTCCTTATAGATGCTGCCTGGCCAGCTGAGTTCCTCCAGCATTTTGTGTGTGTTGCTTTGGATTTCCAGCATCTGCAGACTTTCTCATGTTTGAGAGCCATTGTAAACCCTCTGTGCAGTCAGTGTGAATTGGAATTGATAATAAACAGGTCACAAGAAAGAACATTCTGGTAATATTTTACCTTCTCTGCTTGAGCTGTTCTTTGAATGATGATTCACTGACCTTGAACCATTGTTTACTTGAGCTCTGACAGATCAATTTTATGTTTTGTCAAGTACTTTGGACCCCTGCATAGATTGCTTTAATAAAATCATTCACATAAACAAGGAAATACTCTTGTTTAAATAACTTCAAATTATGTCAAGGTCCAAGCTTGCCCTTGTGTCATTTGATTCAACAAAACATACTTTGAATTCTGTAGGTTAAGGATTAACAGTGAGTTTGTAGATTCGGAACAAGAAGGCAGCGGGAGAGCACCTAAGGATTTCCAGCGGGAAGACATTTTGAGTTCTCAGGGGAACAGAGAGGCCAGACTGCACAGGCGTGTAACGTCCGCCAGTTGAGCGTGAACGGTTTAAAAGGGCAACTCCTTAAAAAAGGCATCGAGATGCAACTCCTAAGGGACTGTGTTAAGGAACTGGAGCTGCAGCTCGATGACCTTCGTCTGGTCAGGGAGAGTGAGGAGGAGATAGAGATGAGTTACAGACAGGTGGTCACTCCGGGGCCAAGGGGGACAGAGAAATGGGTCACAGTCAGGAGAGGGAAGGGGAAGAGTCAGGTACTAGAGAGTACCCCTGTGGCTGTACCCCTTGACAATAAGTACTCCTGTTTGAGTACTGTTGGGGGGGGACAACCTACCTGGGGGAAGCGACAGTGGTCGTGCCTCTGGCACAGAGTCTGGCTCTGTGGCTCAGAAGGGTAGGGAAGGGAAGAGGAAGGCAGTGGTGATAGGGGACTCTATAGACAGGGGTTCAGACAGGCGATTCTGTGGATGCAGGAAAGAAACTCGGATGGTAGTTTGCCTCCCAGGTGCCAGGGTCCGGGATGTTTCTGATTGCGTCCAAGATATCCTGCGGTGGGAGGGAGAACAGCCAGAGGTCGTGGTACATACCAATGACATAGGTAGGAAAAGGGAAGAGTTCCTGAAAGAAGACTACAGGGAGTTAAGAAGGAAGTTGAAAAGCAGGACCTCAAAGGTAGTAATCTCGGGATTACTGCCTGCGCCACGCGACAGTGAGAATAGGAATAGAATGAGGTAGAGGATAAATATGTGGCTGAGGGATTGGAGCAGGGGGCAGGGATTCAGATTTCTGGATCATTGGGACCTCTTTTGGGGCGGGTGTGACCTGTACAAAAAGGACAGGTTGCACTTGAATCCCGGGGGACCAATATCCTGGCGGGCAGGTTTGATAGAGCTGTTGGGGAGGGTATAAACTTGTTTGTGGGGGGGGTGGGTATCAGAATGTGAGTGCAGGGATTAAGGTAGAAGGACGAGGGCATGATGCTAAGAGTTCTGAGTTGATGGGGAAGGACAGGCAGGAGACAGAACATGATTGTAGCCATTTAAAGGGGTTGAAATGTGTCTATTTCAATGCTAGGAGTATTAGGAACAAAGAGGATGAATTCAGAGCATGGATTAGTACGTGGAACTATGATGTTGTGGCCGTTACTGAAACTTGGTTGGACGAAGGGCAGGATTGGATGATGCATATCCCGGGGTTCAGGTGTTTTAAAAGGAATAGGATGGGGGGGATAGAAAAGGGGGGGGAGTGGCATTGCTAGTCAGGGATAGTATCACGGCTATAGAAAGGGAGGACGCTGCAGAAGGAGTGTCCACAGAGTCAGTCTGGGTGGAAGTCAGAAATAGGAAGGGATCAATCACTGTGCTGGGAGTAGTCTATAGGCCCCAAAATAGCCCTCAGGACGCCGAGGAGCAGATAAGCAGGCAGATTTTAGAATGGTGCAGGAAATACAGGGTAGTAGTTATGGGTGATTTAAACTTCCCTCATATTGACTGGCACCTCCTGAGTGCAAGGGGGATAGATGGGGCTAAATTTGTCAGGTGTGTTCAAGAAGGATTCCTGACTCAGTATGTGGACCGGCCGACGAGAGGAGAGGCAATACTGGATCTAGTTCTGGGTAATGAACCTGGTCAGGTGACAGACCTCTTGGTGGGGGAGCATTTTGGTGAGAGTGACCACAACTCCCTTAGCTTCAGCATAGCTATGGAAAGGGATAAAATCAGACTAAATGGTAAAGTGCTTAACTGGGGAAGGGCTAACTTTGAAGGGATGAGGCAGGAACTAGCGAGAGTAAATTGGAAACAGATGTTCAAAGGGGAAAGCACAGAAGTAATGTGGGAGAAGTTTAGGGACCACTTGAGCTGGGTTCAGGATAGGTTTGTCCCACTGAGGCAAGGAAAAAATGGTAGGAAAAGGGAACCGTGGCTGAGGAAACACGTGAGGCAACTCGTCAAGAGGAAAAGGGAAGCATATGTTAGATATAAGAAGGAGGAAGTAGGAGGGGCTTATGAGAAATATAGGGTAGACAGGAAGGAGCTAAAGAAAGGACTTAGGAGAGCTCGAAGGGGGCATGAGAAGGCCTTGGCATGTAGGATTAGGGAGAACCCCAAGGCGTTCTATGCGTATGTGAAGAATAGGAGGATGACGAGAACGAAGGCGGGACCACTAAAGGATAGAGGGCAACATGTGACTGGAAGCGGAGGAGGTTGGGGAGATCCTAAATGAATACTTTGCTTCAGTATTCACAAGTGAAAAGGATCTTGATCAGGATGAGGTCAAAGTAGAGTGGGCCTGTGTGCTGGACAGTGTGGACATTAAGGAAGAAGTAGTGCTGGATCTTCTTAAAAACATTAAGATGAATAAATCCCCAGGGCCAGATATGATACACCCCAGGTTGTTGTGGGAATTGAGAGAAGAGATCGCAGGAGCATTAGCAATGATCTTTGAATCCTCTTTGGCTGCAGGGGAAGTGCCAGAGGACTGGAGAATGGCCAATGTAGTTCCCTTGTTTAAAAAAGGTAATAGGGAGAAACCTGGGAACTATAGACTGGTGAGTCTTACGTCGGTGGTATGCAAACTACTGGAAAGGATTCTTAAGGATATGATCTACGAGCATTTGGAGAAGTACAGTCTACTCGTGGATAGTCAACATGGCTTTGTGAAGGGAAGATCATGCCTCACAAACCTGATTGAGTTTTTTGAAGAGGTAACAAAAGAAACTGATGCGGGTAGGGCAGTGGATGTAGTCTACATGGACTTTAGCAAAGCATTTGACAAGGTCCCTCATGCAAGACTCATCCAGAAAGTCATGAGGCATGGGATAAGTGGAACCTTGGCTGTTTGGATAAAAAATTGGCTTAAAGGAAGAAAGCAGAGGGTAGTTGTGGAAGGAAAGTATTCTGCCTGGAGGTCGGTGACTAGTGGAGTGCCACAAGGATCTGTCCTGGGACCCCTGTTATTTGTGATTTTTATAAATGACCTGGATGTAGAGGCGGAAGGATGGATGAGTAAGTTTGCAGATGACACGAAGATTGGAGGAGTTGTGGATGGAGCTGTAGGTTGTTGAAGGTTACAAAAGGATATAGACAGGCTGCAGAGTTGGGCAGAAAATTGGCAGATGGAATTCAATCCGGACAAGTGTGAGTTGATGCATTTTGGAAGGACAAACCAGAAGACTGAGTACAGGATTAATGGTCAGTTACTTAAGAGTGTGAATGAACAAAGGGACCTTGGGGTTCAAATCCATACATCCCTCAAGGTTGCTGCGCAGGTTGATAGGGTAGTTAAGAAGGCCTATGGGATGCTAGGCTTCATTAACAGGGGGATTGAGTTCAAGAGTACAGAGGTCATGTTGCAACTCTACAAATCTCTGGTGAGACTGCACTTAGAGTTCAATTCTGGTCACCTCATTATAGGAAGGATGTGGAAGCTATGGAGAGGGTGCAGAGGAGATTTACCAGGATGTTGCCTGGTTTAAAGAACAAGTCATATGAAGCAAGGTTATCAGAGCTGGGACTTTTCTCTTTGGAGCGTAGAAGAATGAGAGGGGACTTGATAGAGGTCTACAATATTATGAGAGGCATAGATAGGGTGGATAGTCAGTACCTGTTTCCCAGGGCACCAATAGCAAACACCAGAGGGCATATGTACAAAATTAAGGGAGGGAAGTTTAGGGGAGACATCAGGGGTAAGTTTTTTACACAGAGGGTTGTGAGTGCCTGAATGACTTGCCAGGGATGGTGGTGGAGGCTAAAACATTAGGGGTATTTAGGAGCCTCTTGGACAGGCACGTGGATGAAAGAAAAATGGAGGGTTATGGGGTAGTGTGGGTTTAGTACTTTTTTTAAGGATTATATGGGTTGGCACAACATGGAGGGCTGAAGGGCCTGTACTATGCTGTAGTGTTCTATGGTTCTATGGTTTTATGAAGCCCAGAGCATTAAAGGTAAAACACCTTCACCGACACTGTTTTTCATCTGTGAGATTATACTGGAGAATGCGACAATAGAGTCAGCCACTAGTCCACGGAGGTGACTGGTGGAAAGTGCCACTTGTGCTCTGTATTTCCTGCCATATGGCCTACAGTCTGGCACAGCCTCAGCCTCAACAGAGCAGCTGGAGAAATGCTTTCTTGAAGTGTTGCTCATGAGGCCTTCTCCACCACTGAAGGAATAAAGAGAGAGGCAGCCAATGCTCAAATGCAAAAAGATCTTGGCACCACTTGGATTTCAAATGTTGTGGCAATTTACCATTGCCTGGCCCTTTGTAATGCGTACTTATATCAAATGGAAGTCTCTGTCACAGTCATTCAACAACATTACTATTGCTCAGACCATGAACATCAACACCCTGGAGATACTTTACCACTATACAGCACTCTGCGAAAGTCTTGGGCACATACACATTACAGCTAGGGTGCCTAAGACTTTTGCACAGTACTGAATTTGTCAACGTGGGGTGCAGAGCGAGTCTGTAAATCTGGCGGGAGCAAAGGATGTTGGGAGTGGCGAGGGTGGAGTGCGACGGGATGGGTGTGGGACAGGTGGTGGAGAAGGAATACTTGGGTGGGAAATGGTGTGGATGCAGACAAACCCAGCCCTGAGATACCAGGCAGGGTCATTTGATTCCAATCAAATGGTTTATTGACCATTACAGAATGTCTCTCTGGTGTTTCCCGCTCCCTCCCCTCTCCCTTCCCTTTTCCCAAACATAATTCCCCTCTCCCTGCCCCCTTCCCACTCTCAGTCCACAATAGAGACCCATATCAGAATCAGGTTTATCATCACTCATATATGTCGTGAAATTTGTTTTTTTTGTGTGTGTCTGCAGTATAGTGCAATACATAAAATTACTACAGAACTGTACTGAATTTTAAGGGACATCGGCTATACATGTGCCTAAGACCTTTGTTCAGTAGTCTAGCTGCAAGATATTTCAGTGTATGACAGTAGGCCAATGGAGTCCCAGAGAAATTCCCTACAAGTCAAAGATTACAGAGAGCTTAATTTCATTCAGGTAAAACCAGGCCTCTGCACTGCCACTCCCAACACTGAAGCAATGCCTGGAGAGCTTGTCGTGTCAAACCCAAATGCAGGAACTCACCGAAATTTCCTCTCCTCCTCAACAAGTACCAACGAGAAAATGACATGACAGACCAGATGTGGCTTTGATTACAAGTCCCAGCCTAAATCTCCTCTTTCAAAACTGCATGAAGTACCAGACTAGATCATATGCTCAAATCACAGACAACTGCCACTTGAAAAGGACAAAATAAACCATGAATGTTATTTTAAAGTAGATTTGTGGGATATATATGGGCAAGGAAAATAAGCAAACATATACAGTATGAACTGAAGTCTTAGGCAGACACACACATATAGAGGGAATGGGACAGGGTGAAGGGAATCATGATTGGGAAAAGAAGAATGGAGAGGGGAGGGAGCAGGAAGCACCAGCGACATTGTGTAATCATCAATAAACCGATTGTCTGGAATCAAATGACTTTGCCTGGTGACTCTGGGTGAATGTGCCTGCACCCATGCCACCCACCCCTTCCTTGGCACTCTTCTCCTCCACCTGTCCCACTCCCCTTCCATGAAGCTCCACCCAAGCCGTTCCCAACACCCTTTGCTCCCACCAGATTTACAAAGTTGCTCTCTGCTCCACGTTGACAAATATATTACTGTGCAAAAGTCTTGGGCACCCTAGCTATATATATGTGCACAGTACTGTAGAAATATTGAACTCATGAAGGGTGATGTCAAGGATGCAATAAGAGTAGGAAAGTGATAATTTAACAATGAGGTTGGGCTTTATGAAATAATCGTTAAAGGAAATAGAACAGTCTAGACCGAAGAGTATGAGCCTGTATGATCAGAAGGAAATTATAGGTTTAATTTATGGTTTCTGCAAACCTTCTCATACAACAACTAATTGGAGATAACAAACCCAAATGAAACAATCAGTAGCCAATTCTTTATACTCTTAAATATTCAAAAGCACTCTGCCCAGATACATTATCAACATTATTTTAATATATGATCATGTTTTAATGTTAACATTTAATTAATTGGTGTGTCAACAATTCTTTTTCAATTCAGTTTAAGCTGTGAGCTGTTGATAACAGTTATATTTTCAACTTAAAGCAACAAGTATGTACCTCACTAGAATAAAAAGTGCATTTTGTGCCATTGTAAAGACTTGCATTTTACAAACCCTGTAAGTTTCTCAAATCATGCTAACAGGATTCTGAGATTTTTCTAAGATGCTTTCTTGAGATTGTACACAGTGGCCATTTTATTAGGTATGCAGGTATCTAATCAGCCAATCATGTGGCAGCAACTCTATGCATAAAAGCATGCAGATATGGTCAGGGCTTCAGCTGTTGTTCAGACTAAACATCAGAATGGGCAAGATCTGTGAAACGAATGACTTTGACCATGGATTGATTGTTGGTGTCAGACAGGGAGGTTTGAGTATCTCAGAAACTGCTGATCATCTGGGATTTTCACACACTACAATTTGTAGTTTATAGAGAATGGTACAGAAAACAAAAAATTTCATTCAGTGAGTAGCAGTTCTCTGGGCAAAATATCTTGATAATGAGAGAGGTCAGAGGAGAATGGCCAGACTAGTTCAAGCTGACAGTAGCTCAAATGATGATGCATTACAACAGTGGTGTGCAGAAGGGTATCTTTGAATGCAGAATATGTTGAATCTTGAAGTGGATGGCCTAGCAGCTGAAGACCACACTGAATTGTACTCCTGTATACTCTGGCCTCTTACCTCTGCTCCTAACCTATCTATCACCTTCCCCTGGTGACCCTCCTTCTTTCCTTTCTCCCATGAGCCATTCTCCTCTCCTATCAGATTCCTCTTTTCCAGGCCTTTACCTTTCCCACCAACCTGGCTTCACCTATCACCGCCTCACCTTCCCCTACCCCACCCTTTTATTCTGGTCTCTTTTTCCTTCCTTTCCAGTCCTGAAGAAGGGTTTTGACCCAAAACGTCGACTGGTTATTCATTTCCATAGATGCTACCTGATCCACTGAATTTCTCCAGCAATTTTTGTGTATTGCTGAGGAGACAGCTTTCCAAAGATGACGCGTCGGAGTTTCCCAAATGCTAGAACTTCCATCCCGTCTCCTCGGTAATTTTCCAAAAACATTAGACCACATCCCATAAAATTAAGGAAATTATTTGAAATCTTCGTGGAGCACTAGCTAAGCAATGATTGGATTCATGTATCCAATTCTGGAGTCATGGTTTGGAAAGGATGCCAAAGCTTTGAAAATATGCAAAGGAGATTTGCTAAACATTACTAGATATGAAGGGATTTCAGTTATTCGGAGGTACTGAATAACTGAACTTATTCTCACCACCTCAGAGCAGATTAAAGAGTAGATACAATAGGGTAAGATACTGATTCCATTGGTTGGGGTAGCACAGTGACCTAGCAGTTAGCATAATGCTATCACAGCATCAGTGACTTGGGGTCAATTTCCACCACTGTCAGCACGTTTCTGTGAGCATGTGGGTTTCCGCCCACATTGCAAAGACTTACAGGTTACTCGATTAATTGGTCAAGTGATGTAATTAGGTGTTGCAGACCCAAGGGAGAGGAGAGACTGTTACCGTGCTATATCTCTAAAATCGGTCAATCATTTGGAAACCAGAGGAAACCACTTAAGGTAGTTAGCAGAAGAATTAGTGAGAAATTGTAAATATTTGGTACAACTGCCTGAGGCACTGGTGAAACATATTATTAGCATTATTAGCAATATTCAAAAGGGAACTTGAAAACATCATGTATTTCAAAGGTATTTAGAAAAGATCAGAAACTGAAATTAACTGAATAGATTTTCTGAAGCAGTATTGCATCCTGTTCTGGATAGTACAGCTCAGAAGAGATGTTAAAAGCTTGATGAGATGCAAAGAAAACTTGCTCTGATGTTACGAGTTATGAAAGACTCCAATCATGTGGAGAGGCAAAAGACTTGGTGTCATCACAACAGAGAAGATGAAAGATTGATAAATAGACATGGTTTGACACAGGGTAGAAGATTCTTTTGATCTTTTAGCAAGAATAATTTTACATTTCATAACTCAAGAAACTGGAGAGGACATTTTAGATCAATATAACTGTGTACAAAGCCCAACATATCTTACTTTTACATCCATATTTAACCCATTCCTTGCAACAAGGTATTAATGGGCTTCTGGCATGCATATCCATTTTTTGAAAAACAAGGATTTTATGCTAGAAACATAAAATACTGGAAATACTCAGTAGGTCAGGCAGTTTCTGAGGAAAGATAAAAAAGAGATAATGTTTCAGGTTGAAAATGCTTTGTTCTGACCTTCTGCATGCCACTAGCATTTTCTATTTAGTTCCTGTCTATTTCAATAGATTTCAATCTGCAACTTTTCTAATTTCCTTTTTAACATTTGTTTACTCATGTCAATCTAGAGTCCATTGTCAGCAGGCCAAAGTATTGTTGATAAAAATCCACACGACCTGGCAGAATTTCATGGATTTCTGAGGAAATGCTCCACTGACAGGGCAGAGATAAGGACACCATTGCTGGTGACCACTGTAGACTTTGAATATTTGATCCTCTCTTTCCAGCTGCATAAACATGGCTATAAAACATTTTCTCCACACTCTTGCCTGTAGTAATCTGCTGATTAAGCATCCAAATGTCATGAATAAAAGGATGGAAAATTCATACTTTGAGATTGGATAGAGGATCCCTATTGCTGTCATAGGACCACAGTTTGCATGCAGTTTGAGCAGGAGGAGACACACTTGGAACAGGCTGGAAGGCAGCTATTGATCTTCCATTTCATTGTGACACCACCCCGTTGATGAAACTAATGCAGAGTACAGTTCTCCTGCAATTTGGAGTAGGGCTAGTTGATGTATTTGAGTATTTAGTAACTGATCTAAAGATTAGGGACCTGATCTGCAACATGGACTTTTAAAACAAATATGGTATTGAGATATTGACACTCCCTTGTGACATTCACAAGATCTCCTACAAGTATCCTTAATTTTCTTGCCTACTTAATAATAAAGATGCTTTGTAACTGAATGCTAGATTTTCATTTTCAGTATCTTCTATGTGAGCAAGTTGAAAATGGTGATTAGAAGTAATTCTTTTAGTTTTCTATTAAATAAGTCAGTATTTTTACTAAATTGCATTAAAATCAATTTTACACCAACATTTGAATTTGTGACTACATGTATTACCTAATCGGGATTTAGGTAAAATATAATAAACAATACTTATTCATTGCTTTTTCAAACTAGATAACAGATCATGAAGGAAGAATATTCCCACTGGTGTAATATATGCATTATTTTTTTTATTTAGATGACCTCAGAAGTCACTGAAAATTAATTTCAAATATTTTCACCATAAAACATTGGAAAGGAAGAGGAATTTATCCCAGTGGGATGAATGGAATTCCCTATCACTCTAGTAACCCTGGAAATCTCATTCCAATGGTTCCACTCTCAAGCTCATGTTTAGCATTCCCTCAATTGCCCTCATCTCCCTTTACAAACCTTCCTTATAAACTCAAGTTCCATTTCCATGTGGTTGGTATTTGAGTGTTATGGAAACATTTGTAAAGCAGGTCATGCCAGCTGCCATATTACAAAAAACCCATGCAATATATACAGAATTTACAGCTGTGACGATGACCAAAGCTGATCTGACACTGCTGTTTTTGATTTGTATTTGAGTGTTGAAGCTAATCCTGTATTAACCTCACACAGCTGAACACACAGGCAACAGATCCTCGTGCAGGATTAAAATATTAATTACTTGGCCAGTTGCTAATTGCTTTTCACTATGTAAGTTTGATTCAAGCAGAGTTGGCTCTTCCTGAATTGTTAAAACATTGTAGCCTGCAGGGAGTACTGTGCTGAGGGTTGAGTTCAGTTTGACTTTCAAGCTTCTGCAATAACCATCTTCTCCCAGATGTGGGTGGTTTGATAGCCGTTCCCCCAGGAGTACAGCATCATGAGCTGACAACACGGAGAGCAAATCAAGCTGCTTGAAGAAGCAGAAGGCAGAGAAGGGAGAAAGCCTGTCAGCAGAAGGCCAGATACACTAAGGGTCTTCAAGGAGCAATTCTCCTACAGTTACCTCAACAAATTACAGTGGATGAGCTGTGTCCAATTCACTCGCTGACTTGTGCTGTATGTTACAGCCACAACTGTATATGAAGCACTTTACCAGTGGTTGTTAAAGGCTGCCACCAAGTCACAACAAATGTGTTCCTCCCAGGATGAAATCTGAAATACCTATAGCAGTAGCGCAGGTTCCCAAACTTCTTTGGATTTCTGCCTCCTTGACTCCTGGACCACATCCCCAACTCACCTTCTCCCTTTCCAGCCAATACTTAAAAACTCTAAAGAGTTTTGACTTACAATGCACAGTGAAAGAAATAGGAAATGCAAATTCAAAGCAGTGGCAAATAATTGCAAAAAATTATTTAAATCTATTTAAAGCTATAAATAAAATTATTCCTTTACCTGATTACAGTAAAACAATTTTCATCAACAATTTTAGAGCATGCATTAGTAGGCCAACTATTCACTCCGCAACGTCGACAGCGCTTCTCCCTATAGATGCTGCCTAGCCTGCTGTGTTCTACCAGCATTTTGTGTGTGTTGTTATTCTCTGCTTTGTTGCTTTTTCGCCTTTCAATCAGATGGATGGGCTCGGTGCAGTGATATCAGCTTCTCAACATCAGGCTGAATGTCACTCACAATGAGTCTGAAGTGCCCACATTCAGTAATTTGCAGACTGTTTTGTTGCTTTGAAAGAAGTTGGGCAATTGCACTGAAACTGCGTTCCACTAAAGATCATGTAAGAAAGGCAATAACGAACATCTTGACCTTTTTCCACAGCACAGGATAGCTTACTGAGATTTCTTTCTGAACCTCCACGTCAGCTCAATGTCTTTGTAGCGCATTCAGTTCTTCCTCCATCCTTCCCATTAATTCTTCAATACAAGTATTCAGGAATGGATATATTACCCAATCTGGAATTTGGGTCAAGGAACGATGCTGAAATCTCTCTGACATGTCTTTATGCGTCTCACCCAGCTGAAGGTCATTATCTAGTATTCTTTCTTTCTCTTCCAACTCAGAGGTTCAGAAATTGGAAAAGGTCATGGCGGTCAATGATGCACCTAAGTAGGGTTAACTTGGACAGAAATATAGAGATGGCTGATTTGACTTTGATGAGATTCACATAATTTCCTTGCAATTAAGGTTGATTCATTAAACTTTGTGAATAATTCTGATAAATAAGCAACGTCATGCCTATTATTCTTCAGTTGATGGTTGAATGAAGCATTTGTGTCTTCAGAGAATTTTATCACAGTTTCAAAAAGCACATAAAAGTGTTTCAGACAGTTTCCTTTAGAGAGCCATCCAACTTCTTTGAACAGCAAGTGTTCAAACTGTTCACCATTCCCAATACAAAGCTCTTGAAATAGTCAAGAACGGATAGCATTGGACTTGATTTTATTTACCGCTGTGGTAACAGTATTTAATGATTTGTGCAGTGGATCACAACTTTTTTTGCAACAAGATGTCGTCTGTAAATTGCACAGTTGATGGTAAATACGTTAGGTACAGCTTTTTTCAAGAAAGTAATAATCCCATGGTGGCATCCTGTCATTGACGGTACCCCACCTGTTGCACTAGCAAAAGAATATCAGTGAGCAAAATGTCTTTCTCTTTGAAAAATTGTTCAACAACCCAAAATATTGACTCAAAGGTATCTATTTCTAGTCTCCTTACAAATAGCAGCACTTGAACTGTGCTTTCATCTTTTATGAAGTGAACATACTCGGGAATTAAAAAGTTCATTACCTGGCAAAGTTGACTAATCCAATTGCAAAGCAAGTTCTGTTGTCCTAAGTGTGTTGCACCATGTGTCTGCTACATTCTCAGATATTTCATCCATTTATCATTGAACAGAGTTGTCACTGAGCAGAATCACTTTAATTATTTGGTCTGGTGCCTTTTGCAAAACCGTACTCAGAACCTCCCTTACTGCTGGCAGAATCAGTTCTTATCCAATTCTATGGGGCTTTCCAGATACAGCAATGAAAAGTTGTATGAAGCACACAAACCATCACTGTTTCATTCTGAAGTGCTGTAAAACATGATTTGAAGTGCTTTCCGTTTCTGAAAGTTTTCACAAAGTGACTGAAAGCAAGCCAAGTTCTTGTTTACTCTCATCAAATGTTCAAGGTACCTGGACGGTTTCATTGCCTCATTTGAAAAAACTTCTTCACACAACAGTCACTTTGACAGTTGTTGTTTGATTGGTGAGGGAGGGGTGGCAGAGAAGGAGTGCCAGGGCCAGGGGGAGGGTGCAGGTGCAGACACCCTTAGCCCTGAGACACCAGGCAAGGTTATTTGATTCTAAATCATTGCTTTTATTGCTCATTACAGAATGTCTCTCTGGTGCTTCCCACTCCTCCCCTCTTCCTTCACCTTTTCCCAACAAGGTTTCCCCTCTCCCTGTCCCCTTTCCCACTCCCAGTCCACAATAGAGACCCAGATCAGAATCAGGTTTTTCATCATAAACATTATGGCAGCAGTACAAAGCAATACAGTGGTACCCAGAGCAGTGAGTGACTGGGGCTGACGAAAGGAAACCCATCTGTGATACATGACCTCTACCTGACTGTGAACTTCAGCCTGAGCACTGTAATGTATTTCTCCATCTGAGCATAAAAGGCCACAGATTTCCATGGGCAATTATTTAATGCAGAAATACCTTTGTGGCCTGAGCAAGTGATTCATTTTAATAACCTGCACGTCCAAATTATACCTCTGCTTTGCATTTATCATTTTACTGATCTGGTCTGGTCTTCGTTCCAGTCAATGACATTGCAGAGCTGGTAATTATTCACCTTCATGCTGTAAATTTAAACATGAAAACTACACATCGATTGTATTTTAATGCATCCTGATTAAACCTAAAGCAGGAGGACAAATCCTCGCTCCCTTTGTGTATGCGGTGGGAAATGAAACATCTGAGGACTAGAACATAAAAGCAAGGATGTAATGTTGAGGCTTTATGAGGCGCTGGTGAGGCCACACATGGAGTATGGTGAGCTGTTTTGGGCTGCTTATTTAAGAAAGGATGAGCTGACATTGGAGAAGGTTCAGATGGGGTTCACAAAAGTGATTCCAGGATTGAAAGGCTGATCGTATGAGGAGTGTTTGATGGCTGTGGGCCTGTACTCACTGGAATTCAGAAGAATGGCCAGGGGATCTCGTTCCTTTGAATTCCTATGGAATGGTGAAAGGCCTTAGCAGAGTAGGTATGGAGAGGGTGGGGAAGTATAACACCAGAGGACACTGCCTCAGAATAGAGGGACGACCATTTAGAACGGACATGAGGAGGAATTTACTGAGCCAGAGAGTGGTGAATCTGTGGAATTTGTTGCCACAGGTGGCTGAGGAGGCCAAATCATTGGGCATAATTAAAGCAGAGGCTGACAGATTCTTAATTAGCTAGGGTGTGAAGGGAAACAGGGAGAAGGCAGTAGATTGGTGCTGAAAGGGAAATGGATCAGCCATGATGAAAAGGCAGAGCAGACTCGATGGGCCAAATGGCCTAATTCTGCTCCTATATCTTGTGGACTTATGTACTGTAACAACCCCTGCATGCCTGCAATTTGTTTTCCAACCTTTATAATGTAAAGCAGAGGCCTCTGCTAGTTCTCCATGGTCAGTCAGATACTTTAAGGAACAGGTGGCAAGTGTGACAAGGTGAAACAGTAGGTAGCACTTCCAGGACAAGGTTCTGACCCTGACTCTCAGGTGTGGCATGTATGGAGGTTGTATGTTTTCCCCGTGGCTGCATGGCGTTCATCTGAAGTTTCCCTCCACATTCTAAATACAAACTTGTAGCTTAACTGACCGCTGTCTAATGTAGACGAATGAGCAAAATGTCAAGGGGAAGTTGATGGGCATGTACGAAAGAAGAGGATAGAGGGAGATTGAAACTTGTGGGATTGATCCTTCGGTTGCTATAAACGATCCAGTACATTATTTGACCTCATTCTGGATTGTTATAAAATATAATCATAAAAATAGTTTAGGTGAAGGACAGTTTCAGTCTAATATCACATTGCTAGACAATTCTAGAGTCTAAAGAATAATATGTACTTTGCAAAACTAGCTTGGGGGACAGAGAAATCAAGTGGTTAATTTGGCTGCTACTGATTAGTCCATTAGTGAGTCAGGAGGATGTTATATTGCATCCAGATGGTTCTTCTCTTGATAATTGACTGTTGCTGGCTATGATCTGGTTTCCAAATGTTTACTATGCTGCTGCAATTAGCTGCTATCTCCTTCATTAATGGAATGTAAACCACCTAGTTTGTTCATTGGTGAAAATTCACGTCAAGAAAAGTTTATGGAAAGGACCCGTTTCTGAGCAAACCCGGGGCCTCAGATTGTTTCTCGGCTTCAGTTTAGGATCGTTTACAAAGTATCTAAAGGACATCTTCTGTGTCTCCAAAACTAATATTTTTCTTAGACCATCTTGAGGGCCATGTTATTAGACTCATTGTAGAGAAACTTCATTCAATGCAATCGACAGCCAAAGATCTTCCTCTGGGCAAATCGCAGCATCCAAGTGCACAAAAAATTATCCCTCTACAGCATTCCAATGACAACACAAACACCTAAATGTATGGAATTCTGTCTCTCCATTCCAAATGCCCCCTTCCACAAGTTGCAGGAAGAGATCTACTATTCACTCAGCTGAATTGTATTTAAATATGGATTGAATATTGTTTTTAGCAGAGGATGTCAGACTGAAATTTTAGTTTGCATTTGACACTACAAATTGCAAAAGCACATTATGCAACTGAATCCTTTTAATAATTATCTGCATAATAATCAGTCTGCTCCGTTGGTCCATATTGACTGATTTATTTTCCCTCCCAACCCCATCCTCCTGCCTTCTCCGCACAACCTTTGATGCCCTGACTAATCAAGAACCTATCAACCTCCACTTTAAAAATACCCAATGACTTGGACTTCACGGCAATGAATTCCACGGATTCCCCACCGTCTAGCTCAATAAATTCCTCCTTATCTCTGTTCTAAATGGATGTCCCTCTATTCTGAGTCAGTGTGTCTCGTCCTAGACTCTCCCACTATAGAAGACATCGTATTCATATCCACTCTGTCTAGGCCTTTCAATATTTTGTAGGTCTTGATGAGATCCCCTCCCCCACCATTCTTCCAGTCTCCAGTGACTACAGGCCCAGAGCCATCAAACAGTTCTCATTCATTAACCCTTTCATTCCTGGAATCATTTTTGTAAGTTGCTTCTGGACCCTCTCCAATGCTTTCACATCCTGTCTTAGATAAGGGGTCCAAAATGGCTCATAGTACTCCAATTGTGGTCTGATTAATGCCTTATAAAGAGGCAGCAGTGCATTCTTACTTCTATATTCCAGTCCTCTCAAATTACCTTTATAACAGACTGAAGTAACTGCGGTTTTGAGAGTCCATCAGGGATATTGATTACATTGGTTTTGCTTAATATTAAATGCCAAGTAATCCAGGAGATCATATCATTCATGAATATTTTTCTTCATGCCAAGACCAGACATTCTATGGGAGAAAAATCAACTTGGATAAAAGAACATGGCAATTTGTTATATTATAGTTATTCCTATTGACATCAGTGGATCGGGATTGAGAGGGTAAACGGCTTTAAGTTCCTCAACATCCACATCACTGAGGACCTCATGTGGTCTGTCCACACAAGCTGTGTGGTGAAAAAGGCACAACAGCGCCTCCATCACCTCAGACGGTTGAGAAGTTTGGTATGGACCCCCAAATCCCAAGAACTTTCTACAGGGGCACAATTGAGAGCATCCTGACTGGCTGTATCACTGCCTGGTATGAGAACTGTACCTCCCTCAATCGCAGGATTCTGTAGAGAGAGGTGCAGACAGCCCAGCGCATCCGTAGTTGTGAACTTCCCATGATTCAGGACAAGGGCAGGTGTGTAAAAAGGGCCTGAAGGATCATTGGGGACCTGAATCACCCCAACCACAAACTGTTCCAGCTGTTACCATCTGGGAAACAGTACCACAGCATAAAAGCCAGGACCAACAGGCTCTGGGACAGCTTCTTCCACCAGGCCATCAGACCGATGACCTCACGCTGACTTGAGTGACTGTTCTATTTATTATAAATTATTATAAACTACTATGATTGCACATTTAGACACAGACGAAACATAAAGATTTTTACTCCTCATGTATGTGAATGATATAAGAAATAAAGTCAATTCAATTTAATAAAGAGGAGATTTTAACCCTACTAGCTCAAGAAATTAGACAGATAAGTACTTCAGCTTGCTTGTGGAGCCTGTGGAATTCCTTTGGAATCCAATGCTCTGTACATCTGTGTTTCCATCTCTCTATTCTTCTTTCATAACCTACTGCTACTTGACATTTTTAGCCAAGGTTTTGACCTTCTGTTTAATATTTTATGAAATGGTTTGATGTCAGTTTTCCCACAGAGGAGCTGAGATGCTTTACTATATTAAATGATCAATTAAGTACAAGTTGGCAGTCATGAAGACATGTGGCATGACCCACCAAGTCTTGCTGAACATTTACACTAATCCAACATTAATCCTACCCACCTACACACCACAGGCAATTTACAGTGTGGCAAATTAACCTACCAGCCTGACACAGCATGAAAACTCCACAGAGAAACACACCCAAGGTCAGGATTGAACCTGAGTCTCTGGTACTGTGAGATGGTCCCTCCGTCCTCTGCGCCCTGGGGTAAATGTTCTCATTTTACTCTGCTCTCCTGAGCTTGTTAAAGGAAAAACCATGTTCATCTATCATTAGCACATGGCGACTCTACCAACAGGCTTGTGTGGGGAATCTGTTGTTGTCCTGCTTACTCACAAGTGACAAGAAGAATCAGAGTAGAAAGAGAAGTGCATGCATTAACATGCTTTGATTTTCTACCTGAGATCACAAAGCACGAGAGGTTTTCTCCTTTCTGAGTCATTCACCCAAGTTCCAGGTCACAGCACGTGCTGCTCACGCTCAGCTGTGAGGCAACTGGTGATTGCAGCAGGACGCTGACAAGGGCTATGAAGAACGTTACACAAAACACCTAGAAAGAGAAAATGCCGGGAATACTCAATTGGTCAAGGGGCATCTGTGCAAAGAGAAACAGAGCTCACAGTTCAGATCGATGATTCTGTATCAAAACTGGGAAGGAGAGCAAAGAAGTGCATTAAACTTTCATTGGTTAGAAGTTGGGGTGGCCATGTGGATAAACTGTGGGCAAGATTATCTCGTTAATGAGTGAGAATTGATTAAAGAATGGAATAGTTGCAAAATGCAGAATGGCAAAATATGCCTGGCATATCAGGCTCGATACATCCTTCATTTCCAGAAAAAAAAGGGGAGCTGAAATGTTAATTTTGTTTCTCTTCCCATGGATGCAGCCTGACTGCTGAATGTTTTGGCATTTTTTGATTATATTTTCGATTCCCATCATCTGCAGCTTTTGATTTTCAAGTTTGTTATCCAAATCAGATCTTCTCTCTCCCGACTAGCCTCCCCATGTCTGTCAATCAGAACTTTGTGCAGTGGGAGAAAATTAATATTCTAAGTAAAGCAAGTAAATGGATGTAACATTCAAGAAACAGAATAAGCGTAAACTGTTTAATTGTAATTATTGCACTGATTAATAAAGGTATAAGTCACTTTCTCTAATTGTAAGGGCAGCTCTCCTCTTGTTCATGGAGTAATCGTCTGTGGGTAAGAGCAGCAACTCATGCCACCTGTCATTTGCTCATGGACCCCACAGGGGCTAAAGGAATTAGCTGCTTTTGGGATGGGTGCTTTCTAATATACCACACGGTATCTTGTGATGTGTAAAGAAGCCTATTATCATTTGGGGGCAAAATTGATTGGAAACTGCATCTTCTTCTAATACAGTCACCTGGGATTGAAGATGACCTGCTTCCATTCTGGGTTTGAGTCAATATGAGGAATGGGACTCTTCCCGAGGTGGGGTAGGTGGTGTTGTGGTAGTTTGTGGGACACTGCACTTCTTCCACCAATTACACAGACGCTTGCTCCAAATTCATGGCCTTGAGATTCTTGATGTCATCTGAATCCTCCTTGAGCAATCAGGGATCAGAGGGCCCTGTGAGAAGAAGTGGTGCTCTGCTTCAAAGAAGCATTGTGCATGTGCCTGAACCTTTTCTCTGTCTGTCTGACAATCTCGTCCCACAGGGTCAACTGTCTGATTCAGGAATCTACCACCAGTCATGCCAATGATGTCGAATGGGAATGATTAGGACTATCTACTGGTAATATTGGCCAGGGAGAGGATGTTAATGAGGTTTGATCAATGAACTTGCACAAAACACTGGAAGCAATTATCTCAGCTCTCCTATATATTTCTAATTATGTTTTTAAATATTGTAATCACATTCCTTTTCAATTTTCCTGTACTATACTGAACAAACTCAGCTTCTCCAGTCTATCCACTTAACCAAAGACCAGTTTAATACTCTTCTGAATCCTGTGCAAAGCTTTCACTTTTTTTTTTGAAGTGTGGTTTCCAGAATTGGGAAGAATGCTCCAGTTGTGGCTAGACCTGTGTTTTGTTAAAGTTCATTGCTACTTTCATGTTCAACTTGCAAAGCCTAGGATTGCATACGCTGAGATAATCACTTCCAAAATATACATTGTAATTTTCAATTCTTTCCAACCTTATTTCCATTTTAGAATTCTCCCCACAGCTTATATTGCCCTTCTCATTCTTCCTATAAATATATACCTCTTCACATTGCACAGAATTTTTATCTCCCACCTTTAAGCCCATTTCATTGGCATGCTTTTTTATCTTCCTGAAGTCCCTAAGCCTCCAAATTTTATATCATCTACATTATTTAGCAATTGTGCCCTGTTTACCCTAGTCAAAGCCATTAATAAACATGAAGTGTTCCATGTTCTTGTCCTTGAAGAACTCCACTATACACTTGTCTCCAGACTATGAACCAGCTTTCACTTCTAGTCTCTCACCACGTGCAGTTGGTGGCCAAAGAATAGTTCTACAGGAGTTGTTGCACATCTCTTCCTTTCGTAACTCTAAACAGATGGATTTGACCCTTGATCCTTTCTTTCTAGAAATTCAATATTATCCTTAATCAATGTTGTCACTCCCCTCCTTTCCTCACTCTCTACCCTGTCTGAAAGCCTTGAATATTCCTGATCCATTTTTAGCCAGTTGTCTATTACAGGCATATCATAATACAGCTGGTTGCTTTTCCTGACAACTCACCACTCTTTTTAACAGACTTCTTATCATTACGAATTCTATAAATTCCTATAAAAGTAAATGAAAGGGTAACAGTAAAGTGAAGAGAATAGTATTAAACTAGGCAGAATAGTAGCAGAGCAAACCTGATGACCTGTTTCTGGGCTTAAAAATATATAATTTAAAATATAAAGCCAGTTAACAGCTGTCTAACATATATATCGACCAATGAATTAACCTGGTTTGGGGATACCACAACATGATTAATGTAGGTGGAGCACTGTCAGGCATAGTACATCAGGTAGGAGGTACAGAAGCCTGAAGGCACACACTCAGAGATTCAGGAACAGCTTCTTCCCCTCTGCCATCTGATTCCTAAATGGGCATTGAAGCTTTGGACACTACCTCACTTTTTTTAATATGCAGTACTTCTGTTTTTGCACATTTTTAAAAATCTATTCAATATATGTAATTGATTTATTTGTTTATTTATTATTATTTTTTCTGTCTCTGCTAGATTATGTATGGCATTGAACTGCTGCTGCTAAGTTAACAAATTTCACATCATATGTAATAAACCAGATTCTGATCGTAGTATCATTTATTCACTCAACATTGATGTGGAGTTGTCTTCAATGAAAAATTGGCTGGGTATACTTTATGAGCAGTAATCAATGAAGGGAAGAAAATTGATTTGTGATTGGCAGCTTTAAGTAGACTCTGTATATTTTAAGGAATTCTAACCACTAAGAGGCAATGATAGGTAGGAAAGTTTGAGTTTAAGCAGGACATAGATCCTCAGTTATAAGGAAAACCACCAAAATGAAGAGGTTAGTAGTAGATAAGTAAACCCAAGTGAAATCCTGGTCTGTATCTTTAAACCACTGAGGAGTACTGCAGATCTAGATTTAAGCAGGATGATTATCAAATCTGAAGTGCAACTAGAGTTCAGAGTAAAGATTACTGTGCCTGTCGAATAGTAAAAAACAGTTACACTTATGTAGTTTACATCCTCAATTTTTTTGGATGATTATCTGTTTTACAATAATGTTGTCACATCTGTCATCACCAACAGGCCCACAACACCTGCACTTCCATGACTCGGGCATAATTTATTGTACAAGGAGAACAGCTTGGCCACTGGCACCCTCACTGTCCTGAACAGAAAACTGCCATTTTTATACAGAATTGGCTTATCAATTATAGATATTGGCCATTAGGTAAATTGTACATGTTTGAATTCCTTTCTTGAAAGATCAATCACCATTCACAGTAGAGATGTTAAAAGTCAATCAAAACTTCAAGCTGACAACTGATAGTATTTTGAAGTTAGTAAAGCAATTGTCCCTCAGTTGTTAGGTGTGTTTCACATCCTTCCACTGTTCCCATCTCGTCTGCCTCCAGCATCCCCTACTGTGTAAAGAAAGCTTTGTTCTTCTAGGTTCATTACACACTTCCACAGTCATTCACAGCACCTGTCTATCTGCAATGGACAAGGTTGGCTCTGGCGGTCTCCCTTGTCTGGGTTTGACTACACACCTCCACAGTCATCCTCACCTAAATGTTGTCTTTAGCCCTTGGCTTGCCACAGCTTCCACACTTCCCCCTCTTTGTCCTGTAGAGGACAATATAAATCTTACTGAATTTCAATAGTGTAACTCTGTAACAGTCTCATCGTGGACAGTTGGCTGTTGATATGAGCAACACCTCAGGCTATAACGGCACAAGTACACCTCTCTCAGACAACAGAGGGTCTAGTGCGAGTTCATTTTGAAGGGCCACAGTGCAGATTACCAGCGTTTTGCCATCGACAGCCTGGTTCGTGTCGTGTAGCACTAAGGCTGTGTTAGAAGCCAGTTTCTTCAGCAGTGCTGAGGCTATGTTAATGCTTTCAGGAGCCAGTCTGGCTGGTTTCCAGAAGAGGAACGTTACAATCCAGAAATGTTCAGTCTCCATAGTCCTTCCCTGGCAGCCCCACGCAGTAGGATGTAGAGAGGGAGTGGGCAGGTGGTGTATCTGTGTAGGCTAGATAACAACATGACTTTGGTTCAGGTCAAAGATCCCATTCTAGAAGGGGTGCCCCAGGCAGCCAGTTGGCCACATACCCAATGTACCGTTAACAGGATTTGGAGGGTCACCAGCAGGATAGATATTGCATGGACTGTTACCCAAGTCCCTTAATGGTTACAGTGACATACATAATGCCAATCCCCATGAATAGCTTAGGAGCAGTGAGGGTTACGTAATTGTTGTAAATAGGTTGAAACGATCCCTCAAAGTAGTTGTACTGGCAAGAGTCATTCCTATGGGCAGTGCAGTCTCATGCTCCCCTTACAGTTTTAATTTAATCAGCAACAAAAAACATGGAATCAAACTTACTATGATCCAGACAGGGTTATAAGTGCATTGGCAAGCCACCTTCTGAGCATATAGGCTGGCTCTAGAGCACACCCAACAACCTAACCAGTTTGTACGTGATGCATATTCGTAACTGGGGTGAAGAAAAGTGTTAAGGGTATCAGTGTTGTGAGATACTTCTGCACTGAGGCAGAAATTAGATGTCCAGGTTACCCAGAACTTGTAATGCATGATCATTTCTTAATGTGGCAACCAGCAAAGATCAAGAGTTCAGTCCATCAGTCCTTGTCATCAGCGTTCCTTTCGTCTCTTTTTCCTAGGTATGGTGGTACCTCTAGCTTAATGTGTGAGGCATGTATCCATATCGGTTTTCCTTTCACCTTTAAAGTGGTATACGTGGTCAGCAACACATGGAATGGACCTTCTCAGCTCCACGGGGCCCAGGCAGTTCTTTCATGAGTAGGCTCTCACCCAAACCCAATCTGCCAGCTGGCAGGCATGGCACTCTGTAGCCAGCACAACCCTCTGGGCTTCAAGTACCTGTAGATGGGAACCTTTAAGAGCTTGTGTTAGTGTTATACAATACAGCAATATGCTTTCACTCATAGTATGGATGGCCATCTGTTTAATCTTAAAAAAATAACAAGCTGGCAAGCACGTAGGATGTCCTAAAGATATCTCATGCAGAAATAGGCCTGTTACACAGTAGGATCTCAGTGCATTGTCATGAGGGCCAGTGAAAGCACCTCTGGCCATTTTAGCTTGATCTCGTCACACCGTTTAGCTAACCTGTATATCAGAGCCCCATTCCACCTATCAGCTGCCCTGTAAGATTGAGAGTGGTAAAGGCAGGTGAAATGATGCTTATACTACAAGGCTTTTGTCAACTTATATAACTTTACCTGTAGAGTGAAGACCATTATTGCTTGAGATTTGCTCAGAGATACCAAACCTAGGAATAAATTCTCATAATAAAAATTATCAACAGTTACAGCATCGTTTCTCGGAGTTGGATAAGCCTTTACCTTGGAGATAACAAACAAAATAGCAAGTGTATAATCACAACCCATACATTTGGGTGGCTACAAAAAGTCCATTTGGAGATGTATAAATAATCTCCTGGGAGAGGGCCCAGCAGTAGCAGATATTGGTGGTGTCTTTTGCAATGTCTCTGGCAAATCATACAGTTGCTGCTACTTTTCTTGCTTGGTCGAGAATCTCTCACTTTTGATTATGCCCGTCATCCTTTATAGTTTTGTATGCTTTAGTCCATAAAGTCCTTTCAGCTTCTGGCACATCACGCTGGAATAGTACTAGTTCATCACAAGAATGTCAGCCGAATCACACTGGAGTGCCACATGGCCAGAAAGATCTGCTGTTGCTGCCTTAGCAAAGGCCTCTGCTCACTCGCTCCCTCCCATTATTTCACCCTTGCCATTAGTGTGAGTCACATGGTTTACAACAGCAATTGCAGTAAGTGATTGAAAAGCAGGAGAAGTTTCATAGCTGGTTCACTGGTGAGAAACCTATATACTTTCCTTAATTCCAGTTCAGATTTGATTATCATTCAACCATCCATGAATATAGCCAAACAAACAGTGTTCCAACCATACATGAACCTGGACAAATGAAACTGCACTCCTCCGAGCCAAGGTGCAGAACACATTACCAGCAGCACACAACACGTAGCACAAATAGCACAGATGGTTATAATTTCAGAAAAAACATATAGTCACAGACAGAAAGAAGTAAATAAAATAATATAGCTCAAGTACCTGAATGAGATAACTGTAAATTTATGGGATGTTGTCCTGGTCCAGCTTGTTCTTCTGTCGGTTTTCGCAAATAAAACAGCAGAAGTGTTTTGTGTTTCAGAAAAGCCATAGCAACTTATTTATTGAACTCAAAAGAATTTGAACTCCTGTCCCCATTGATGATGCAAAGATCATCACCAGAGTCTCAATAATCTCCTCCCTTGCCTCCCACAGTAGTCTGGGGTACATCTTGTCTGGTCCTGGCGACTTATCCAACTTGATGCTTTCCAAAAGCTCCAGCACATCCTCTTTCTTAATATTTACATCTATCCCTTTTATAATTTCATATGTTTCTATAAGATCTCCTCTCATTCTTCTGAACTCCAATTAGTACAGTCCCAGGTGACTCAATCTCTCCTCTTAGTCTAACCCCCTCATCTCTGGAATCATCCTGGTGAACCTCCTCTGCGCTGTCTCCAAAGCCAGTATATCCTTCCTCGAGTAAGGAGGCCAGAACTGCACTCAGTACTCCAGATGCGGCCTCACCAGTACCCTATACAGTTGCAGGATAACCTCCCTGCTCTTAAATTCAACCCCTCTGGCAATGAAGGCCAACATTTCATTTGCCTCTTGATAGCCTGCTGCACCTGCAAACCAACCTTTTGTAATACAAGCACAAGCACTCCCAAGTCCCCCTGCACAGCAGCATGCAGCATCTTTTACCATTTAAATAATAATCTGCTCTTTCATTTTTCCTTCCAAAGTGGATGACCTTGCATTTACCAACATTGTACTCCATCTGCTGGACCCTTGCCCACTCACTTAAGCTATCTATATCACTCTGCAGACTCTCTGTATCTTCTGCACAATCTGCTTTTCCACTCAGTTTTGTACCATCAGCAAACATAGATACACTACACTCGGTCCCCTCTTCCAGATCATTAATGTATGTCATGAACAGTTGCGGGCCCAGCACCGACCCCTGCGGCACACTGCTCACCACTGATTGCCAACCAGAGTAACACCCATGTATGTCAACTCTCTGCTTTCTATTAGTTAATCAATCTTCCCATTCATGCTAATACATCACGCCAACTCTATGCATCCTTATCTTAGAGGTAAGTCTTTTATGCGGCACCTTATCAAACACCTTCTGGAAATACAAGTAAATAACATCCATCTATTCTCCTCTATCCACTGCACTCATTATATCCTCAAAAAACTCCAGTAAGTTTGTCAAACTTTGCTGAATCCATGCTGTGTCTGCCTGATGGATCCATTTCTTTCCAGATGCCTGGCTATTTCTTCTTTAATGACAGCTTCAAGCATTTTCCCAACTACTGATGTTAAACTATCTGGCCTATAGTTACCTGCCTTTTGTTTACATCATTTTTTGAACATTTTCATGACGTTTGCCATCTTCCAACCCGCCATGACTTGACTAGAGTCCTGAGAACTTAGACAAGTCCCCACCAAGAAAACCAACACAAAATAGTAATCTAAAGCCTCTACCAATTCTTCATTCCCCAAGATCAATTCCCCCTTCTCGTCCTCCAAGGGACCTGCATTCACTTTAGCCACCCTGTTGCTCTTTATAAAAACTTTTACTATCCATTGTTACATTTTGCGCCGGTTTATTTTTGTAATCTACCTTTCCTTTCTTTATTGCTCGCTTTGGGGTTCTTTGTTGCTTTATAAAGTTTCCCACTACTCTTGGGGACTTTGTACACACAAGCTTTTAGTTTGATATCTTCTTTTATTTCCTTAGTTATCCAAGGCTTGCTCTCCCTACCCTCACTGACCTTACTTTTAACTGGAATATACTTGTGTTGAACACTGTGAAAAATCTCTTTGAAGGTCTTCCACTGTTTCTCAACCGTCCCTCCGTATAGCCTGTGTTCACAGTCTACACTAGCCAAATCCTCCCTCATCCCATTGTAGTTTCTATTGTTTAGGCATAATACACTGGTTTTAGGTCTAACTATTGCACCCTCCTTTTGTATGAGAAACTTAATCATACTGTGATCACTCTTTCCACGAGCATCCCTGACTACAAGATCACTAGTTTTACCTGTCTCATAGCACAGGACCTTATAGGTTCAGTAACATGCTGTTCAAGAAAGCCATCACGGATGCGTTCTATAAAGTCCTCCTCAAGACTGCCTGGACTATTGAGAAGTCACGTACTGGATGATGAAGGTCTGTGGTGATGCATGGTACCTTCCTGAGGCATTTCCTCATGAATATGCTCTTGATGGTAGAGAGGGTTGTCCCCGTGATGAAGCTGACTGAGCTTACACCCTCTGCAGTCTCTGGAGATCCTGTGCATTGCAGGGCTGTGATGTAACCAGTTAGAGTGCTCTCCACCATTCATCCATAAACATTATTAAGAGCCTTTTGGTAAAATACCAAGTCTCCTCAAGCTCTTAACGAAGCAGAACAACCTATTTGCCTTCTTTGTGATTGCATCAACATGACAGACCCTCTGAGACATTGACTTGAAGCTTTCCCCTGACCACATTTCTTCCCACATTTCTCCCAGCTGTGTGTTCTCCTGACTTCCCCTTCCCGAAGTCCACAATCAATTCCTTGGTCGTGTTGATATTGTGTGTAAAGTTGTTGCTGCAACACTACTCAACCAGCTGATCTCTCTCTCTCCTCGTTGCTGTCTGAGATCTTACCAATGTCAGCAAATTTATAGATGTCCATGCAGTCATCAGTGTCAAGAGAACAGAGCAGTGAGGTAAGTGTGCTTCTCTGAGGTACGCCTGTGCTGATGTCATCACCGATCTGTACTGACTGTGGCCTCCCATTGAGGAAGCTGAGAATCCATTGCAGAGGAAGGTACAAAGGCCCCAGTTTAGAAGCCGGCTGACATTGATGTGAAGGGCCAAATGGCCTGTTTCTATGCTGTAAGGATGACTCTAAATATCTGCAAGTGCCAGACTACTCTGTTCTGCTACATCTTTTATTAAGGCTTCTTTTGTTCTGTTCTTCCTCAAAAAGCATCCCCTCACACTTCTCTGAAACAAATTCCATTTCCTACTTTTATTTCCACCCATTGACAATCTTCTTGCAGCCTGCAGCTTTCATCTTTTCTGACAGCCATGGTGTTAACTTCAATATCGTCTGCAAACTTCTTCTTCCTCTTCTTCTTCGGGTCCCTCAGGATTGAGGTTGACTTGCCTCTGCACTTGATTTGTTCAAGTTCAAAGTAAATTTATAATCAAAGTACGTATTGTAAATGTCACCTTATACAACCCTGAGATTCGTCTCCTTGTGGGCATACTCAATAAATCCAATAACCATAATAGAATCAATGGAAGACCACACCACAGAGCAGACAACTGGTGTGCAAAAGACAACAAACTGTGCAAATACAAATTGAAAGAAAAAAAATAATAATCATCATAATAATAAATAAATAAGCAACAAATATCAGGAACATGAGGTAAAGAGTCCTTGAAAGTGAGTGCATAGGTTGTGGGAGCAGTGAGTGAAGTTACCTCCTTTAGGTCAAGAGCCTGATGGTTGAGGGGTAATAACCGTTCCTGAACCTGGTGGTGAGAAGAGAACATGTAGTGTGTGGTGGGGGTCTCCAACGATGGATGCTGCTTTTCTTTCACAACACTCTGTGTAGATGTGCTCAGTGGTGTGGAGGGACCCATGATGGACTGGGCTGTATCCACTGTCTTTTGTAGGATTTTTCATTCAAGGGTATTGATGTTTCCATTTCTATGATGCAACCAGTCAATATACTTTCCACCACAACACTATAGAAGTTTGTCAAAGTTTCAGATGTCATGCTGGATCTTTGCAAGCTCTTAAGGGAGTAGAGACACTGCTGTGCTTTCTTTGTAATAGCACTTACATAATTTGTGGTTTCTGAGGTGGCTAATGAGGCAAACTTTGGAACTGCATATTCTTCCAAAGATGAGGTAGGAGGCCCCTGGTGGTGGACTCAACAATCAATTAGAGCATTTCTGTTTTTGTTTTAAAAAATAGGTGTTTCTCCTCTTTTGATGTTGTTATTGTAATGCACACTAAGAAAACACCTAATTGTAACTTAAAATAACAGCTTGCGTTTAGGATGAGTGTTTTGAAGGACGATCAAGGGTGAAGCAACAGGCAATGATTTTCCTTGCACCCGGTGTCCCCTTGATCTGTCCCTTGCTCATCAACCTCAGTCTGATGGACCCAGTGCATTATATCTTTGGACCAGGTCATAAAAATGGCTTGATTGCACCTCCAGTGCAGGTTTGTCCTGGGACGATCTTGGTTTGGGAACTGAAGTGAAAAAAGGAAACAGACCCCCAACTAGAAGATGTTTTGTTTCAAAGTGATTTGAACATAGAACAGTTCAGGTTGTTGTACCAGTCTTCTAAATTACTTCAAGATCAATCTAACCCTTCCCTCCCACACAGCCCTCTGTTATTCCTTCATCTACATGCTTATCCAAGAGTCTCTTTAATGTCCCTGCTTCTACCACTACCCCGGCCGGCAGCATGTTCTATGTGCCCACCACTCTCTGTGAAAAAGAAGCATGCCTCAGATATGCCCTAACATGCTCCGATCACCCTGAAATTTTGCCCCCTGGTATTAGCCATTTCTGCGCTGGGAAAAGTCTCTGGCTGTCCACTTGATCTCTGCCTCTTATCATCTTGTACATCTCTATTGCATCACCTCTCATCCTCCTTCGCTCCAAAGAGAACCGTTCCTCATAAGACATTCTCTCCAATCTAGGCAACGTCCCGGTAATTCCCCTCTGCACCCTCTTTAAAGCTTTCAGAGCCTTCCTGTAATGAGGTGACCAGAACTGAACACAATATTCCAAGTGTGGTCTAGCCAGAATTTTATAGAACTACAACATTACCTCATGGCTGTATCAAGATGCATCAAATGTCCCTGATTTTATACTCTTTGCAATAGAAGCTGACTAACGAAGGCCAACACACCATATGTCTCTTAACCACCCGAATAACTTGCACGACTATTTTGAGGGAGCTATGGATGTGGACCCCAAGATTTCTCTGTTCCTCATGCAGGAAAGGTACAGGTGTGGCATGTAATACGGAAGGCTGATGGAATGTTGGCCTTTATTGCAAGGAGCGTAAAAGTGGGAAATGTTGATGCAGCTTTGAGTGAGCCTTCAACTGGAGTACTGGGTACAGGTTTGGTCTCCAAAGATATACTTGCATTGGAGGCCGGGCAGAGAATATTTATGAGATTGATTCTTAGGAAAATGTATTAATGCATGAACAGAGGTTAAGAAGATTGGAATTTATAAAAATGAGAAATGTTTTTACTGAAACACGGGTTTCTGGAGGAGATTGCAGGATGAATCAATGGGGAAATGTAGACTGTGAGGACAAGTTTCAGATGCCTGAAGTCCCACACCACCAGGTCCAAGAATAACTACTTCCCTTCAGCCATTCAATTCTTGAACCAACCAGCAAAACCCTAATCACTACAGTTAAGCATCACAGCGACCACTTGCATTAAAATAGACTTCTTTTGTTCTAATTCTGTTTTCCTGTAAAAACTGTATCATTTATGATTTTTTTCTTGTGAATCCCCTTATCTCATGCAACATTCCTGTGATGCTGCTGCAAGTAAGTTTTTCATTGCACCTGTGCAAACATGGACTTGTGCAGATGTCAATGAACTCAACTTTGAACTTTGAGTGAGGTGTTATCTGTGAGGGCACGTGAGGAGGAGTTTCTTTTCTCAGAGGGTCTTGACTCCAGAATTCTGCATGCTTGGGAGTCATGGAGGCAGAGTGATGAGCATTCAAGGTGAAGACTGGCAGATATTTGAACTACAAGGGAGGCGATGGGCGTAGGGAGGGAATGGGAGTGTGGTTTGGAGGCCAAGGTCAGATCAGCTATGATCTTATAGAGAAGTACAGTAAGTACGAGAGATCAATTGGCATATGACTTCTTGGCCCTTGTGAAGCATGATGCATGCTATGCAGCTGAATTTATCATGCAACACACCAACCTAGCACAATCAATATTAATTAGAAAAAGAAAGTTTTGCTTGTCTGAAGAGACATCAGAAAGGAAATAAAATGAACATCCAAGCTATATGTGAAATTACAGACTCTCCTTTTTGTATAATTGTCATATTTCTGCCTGGCCACAAAGTCAAAATCCTGGAATTTCCTCCCAACGTCCCTGTTGGGACTTGGGAGGCTGGATATAGGAATAGGGAATGGAGGATCTTCACCACACTGACCCATCATTTTATTAATTTTCAGGTTGTAGGCATCATTGGTAAGATCAGAATTTAAATGCTTCTGAGAAGATGGTGGCTCACTACCTTCTTGAACTGTTGCAGACATTCTGGTGAAAATATTCCCACAGTGTTGCTGGGTGGGTGAGCGGGAATTTTAACTAAATGCCAATGAGCAGTGATATGTTTCCAATTTATGATGTTGTGTGATTTGACCAATAAGATGACCGTGTGCCTTTTGATGATGGACATAGATCAGGTTCAGGAGGCACTGTCAGCTGAGGTGAATGAATAGTGTTTTTTGCAAGTGGTTTTACAGCACAGTGGTAGAGAAAATGAATGTCTAGGATGGTGGATGGGGTACTAATTAGTCACTTGTAGTTCCCTGGCCCTTTGAATTTGTTTGAACAAAACTAATTCATCAAAACAATACGCATGACTGTATGTCACACTCTTGACACATACCGAATAGATTGTAAAAGATGTTCAGGATTCAGAAAGTTAACCAGTCACAACCTACCCTTGCATGTGAGTGGTCCAGTTAGGTTTCTGGTCAATGGATTCTGCCAGGAAATTGATGATATGGAACTAAGTAAAGATAATGCTATTGAATGTAGGGATTTGGACTCTTCCTTACGGAGTTACAGAGTTATACAGAGTGGGACTAGGCTCTTCAACCAAACTCATCCCTGATAATAAGATGTCTATCCGAGCTAGTCCCATTTGACCAAATTTATCCTGTTGTCCTCTAAAAAATCATAATTTCTTGTTGAAGATGGTTATTAATTGGTGTGAAGCTTACTTCTTCAGGAACACCCACTGCCACCTTGTTCTTATGACCAAAGGAGGGCAATAAATGCCAATCTAGCCTGTGACAAGGACATCTGAAAAATAGAACAAAATCTTACAATGATAACATAGTGCAGAAATACTTGTATTTCAAGAAGCTGGAAAGGAAATTCCATAGTTAAAGATTCAGCTCATTTAGTTCAGTTGACAGATGGTGTTTCCCCTATGCTCACGACGATATGTTTTATTGCAGATTGTTTATGAGCCCTGCCACAGGAAAACTTGTCTCCCACTGTAAATCTAGCAGAGTTTATTTCTCACTTCCTCATTTAAGTACACAGATTGCCTCTTCTTTTTCACAGCTGTTAACATTTGTTAAGAGTTTTATATTAACACTTTGGCTAAATGCCAGCTCCCTGAAGGCCCTTTGCTTTCTCACAAACCATTTTCTGAAGTTTTATGGCATCAGGGTATTAGTTCAATCAATATTTTTATTCATAATCATGAAAGTCCTTTTAAAGTTCACACAGAGATGCCTGCACAATAAGACTCAATATGCATCCTGAAATCAGCATAAAATCATTGTAGTCTGGGCAGGTGTCCTTGGGTTAAGCAAGTCCTCACTTTTCTAATCATCTGTCAAACTGAGCACAGGACCTAGATGTTGCACGTATCAATAGTATGCTATACCAGTTCAAGGATGAACCTAGTGTCGCTGAGGTTTTCCTTCCGAATCCACTTGCATAAAGAGCTGTTTGAAAAAGTGGCCAATTTTCTCACAACCTTCAGGAACACCGCTAACCCAAAGATCCAGCAGTGAGTGTCCTCCGTTTGACCGAATACAGGCACCCAGATTGTGTCAAGATGTCTAGTCACAGGCCCAGGGTTAGTAACTAGCAGGAGTTGAGCATGAATTTAATGTCCATACCATGACATAAATTAAGGACAAAAATTAGATTTATACAATTCATAGTTTAAGTACATTCCTTTGTGGATAATTTGGAGCAACAATTATAAATCCAATTTAAGGTTAATTAACTTGTCTAATGGACTTGAAGAGAGGAAATGAATCTTTATAAAGTCACTGTTAAATTTTAGTAAAGGACAGAGTTTTATAATGGGGTCTACGTGATCTGGACTACCATAGTCACATTGTACAGAGCCCCATTTGTACAACAAATGACCATAGGTCCCATGCCTCTTCTAGCTTCCAAAGAGATATTCCTACACATTTCCCTGCTGAGAAATCAAGACCCTTTGCTCACTTTCCAATTTGTTCTTTCCCAGGACTTCGAATAACTTCCGAAGAACCACAATTGTACAAATTCTTCTTTCGATGCTGCCATCTGCTGCTATTTCCAGGATTCAAAAGCAAAGCTTGGCAAAATCAGATTACTGCTTAATCTTTGTGCCATTCTGTTTTATTTATTTCTGTTATTTATTATTGCCATTATTCTGTTTATTCAATGAAAGAATAAACAAGATACACACTGATTAAAAATACAACAAGGAGTTCTATGCCAGTGGGGCAAACTATTGGAGAGAATTCTTAAAGACAGGGTTTATGAGAATTTGGAGAAGCAAAGGTTGATTAGAGTTAGTTACTATATCTTTGTGAAGGGTAGGTCCTGCCTGGCAAGCCTGCCTGAATTTTACAAGGAAGTGATGAAAGTAGAACGGTGGATGTGGTAAACATGGGAGGTGGATGTGCTAAATACAGTAAGGCTCCCGAGGAGAGGCTCTTACAGAAAGTCATGAGACATGGGATCCAGGGAAACTTGGATGCAGGGATTCAGAACTGGCTTGCCCACACAAGGCAGAGGGTGGCAGTAAACGGAGTATACCCTACCTGGAGGTCGGTGACCAGCGGTGTTCCACAGGGATCCGTTCTGGAAATCCCGCTCTTTTTGAATTTTATAAAGGACTCAGCTGAAGAAGCGGAAGGGTGGGTGAGTGAACTTGCAGGTGGCATGAAGGTTGATGGAGCTGTGGATAGTGTCGAAGGTTGCTTGGGGTTACAATTAGTAAGATGCAGCACTAGGTGGGAAAGTGCAGGATGGTGTTCAATCTGGAAAAGTGTCAAGTGACACACTTTGGAATGTCGAGCATAAAGGCACAGTACAAGATTAGCAGCAGGGGTCATAGCCGCGTTGAGGAACGGAGGGACTTTGGGAGGAGGTAGAGGCAGGTACATTATGGACATTTAAGATATTATTGGCTAGACATGTGGATGAAAGAAAAGTAAAGGGCTATGCAGAAGGGAAACATTAGGTTGATCTTGGAGTAGGTTAACAGGTTGGCACACCATGGGCCAAAGGGTCCATACTGTTCTATGTTGTGTGAATTTCATTGCACCCTGGTCTAAAAGATCTGATCT